>NW_027096636.1:0-19853 GCF_019320115.1 Miscanthus floridulus | reverse complement strand
CACGATAGCAAATATAGCCAATCGTGCTTTGGTATCCACCTATATCTCATAGGTGACAGGAAATCACCTAACTTCTACTGGTCTAAGCATGGCTAAGCATATATTCGATCCTAGACCTACATAGGATTAAAGGTGTATGTATCTAAACAAGGTAGTTCTATGTATCAAGTGTTTCCAATCAACTCTTATAACCTAATACATCAAACATAAAAGACTCAAGTGATATTTTGTAAAACATAGGAGACTAAGAATGCTCTAGGGCTTGTCTTTGAGGAAAGAGGTTGGTCGGTGATCCGAGCACTTAGGGAGGTCCTCGAGAGTTTGCTCCTCTTCTTCTAGAGCTACGGCCTAAGGTGTTTCCTGCTGTTCCTCCTCTTCTTCCTCATTGAACTCCAAAAGTGTTATCCCTTTGGATGAACCTATATGCATGAGCATAAAATAAGATATCACAAATGCATATATAATAACATGTATAATATGATATGATGTGATGAATGCATCCTCATAGGTGTTTTCAACAGCATTGCATTAAGGTGATAACAAGTTACATTTACTTTTACTGAGTAGCTGCATATATCTTCTCTAGTAATTTGAATAAACACTTGCCAAGGTCTAGCAACCTAAGATAGAGTTGTTCCTTATCAGAGAGAGGCCTAAGACCTATGGCTAACAACTTATCTTAATTAGCCTAAGCATCTACTATCAAGCATCAAGCTCATGCAACACAAACATGCAACATAACTTAGATACAAATGCAACATAGAGCAATAGCTTGCTGCATACAACTAGTCAAATCTGGACACAACCAACTATACCAATAGATTATATGCATCACAAACATGATAGAAAGTACCATGGTTAAGCCCAAATCAATTATATATAAGCCTTTCTTAATTAATCAAATAACTTAGGTGAAAATTGGAACTACTACTTCTATTGCTCAATAAATTCTAATAAAATTACAGTAGCCTAAAAATGACCCTAATAGTCTATTGTACAAATGTCATGCCATTTCAATAAGTATATCTACCTCTACAAAAATGACAATTCACATATGCTTATTTTAGCAAAAATAGTTTAGCATAGTGAAAAGTGCCAAACCACAGATTTAATATTTTTCTTACTTTCCTCCTAGCATAAGAATACTGTGTAAAAATTTGTATGATAATATGTTATGTATTTTTACCCTAATTAATTTCACTAGAAACTAGCAATTAATTAGGATTAAATAGGAAGACCATATTTCAAGTGTGCTTACTATAGGTTTACTATTTTTACTAGCTATATCATGTCAACACAAGACTAGCAAAATTGGAATCACATTTTTATCACTTTCTTGGCTCAAGTTATGCATTTTACAAGATATAAAATACTTTGAAAGTACTTATCTTGCTCAATTTGATTCACCTAGAAAAATACCCTAAACAGTAGATTTCATATTTTTATCAAATAGTAAATTTCATGATGAATCCAAAAAAATTTGGTTCACCCCATTTGGACACTCCTAGCTCTAGATATGAATTTTTGAAATTTGTAACTAAATCTATGAAAAAAAATTAATAAAGAAAAAATCAAATTTCAAATCGGGCGCTACTGCTAGGTGCACCCGGTGTATACAACCCGCTATGACTGATGACTAGGACCCACAGGTCAATGGGACCCACACAACAAAGAGACAGAGCAGAGCACTAGCTTGACCGGTGGTGAACTCACCGACGGTGAGGTCTCCGACGATGCGGTCGGCACTGACGTGTTCTCCATCACATTCCGCATCCAGCGAGCTAGATGGTCAAACCTCTAATGATGGTTGACTATGGTGGTGGTGCTAATGGTGGATGGCGGTACTACGCTACGGTGGGCTCATCGTCTTCGGCGACGGCAAGCCAAGGCGAGCATTGCTGCGGCATCTACGAACCCTAGCGGAGATCTACGGTGCGGATCATGCCATGGTGAAGTGGCGGTGAGCTCTGGCCACGTGCATGGTGGCATGGCAGTGCATAGAGCACGATGGTGGTGTCACCGTTCCAACGAGATAGAGGCCGAAGGTAGGTCTCCATCACCGAGGAAGGTGCAACACCTCTAGGCAACATGGTAACGGGTACTAGAGCGGGCTAAGGGCGGCCGGTGAAGTCGGTGGCAGCGAGCGTGTGCTTGCAGCCATGGTGGACGTGCATGGCGGCGTCGTGCGTTCCCGTGTGACGATGGCGGTAGCGGTTAAACAATGATGACATGAGCATCTATGGCCTAAGGCAATGACGGAACCAGGGAGAAGGAGGTAGGAGGAGCGGTGGATAAGACTAGCCACAGTGAGCTCGGAGCTCGGTGGTGCTCCGTGGCCATGGCAGCGACGGTGACACGTAATGCAGCCTTACCCTTGCTTGAATAGTGGTGCTAGTGGGTCGGCAAGTTGGAAGAGGTGGTGGCGGAGCTGTGCACACGAGCTATTGGACAATTGCGTGGTAGCGGCAATGAGTGGCTCGGTGGAGGTGCGGCGGCGACAGCGGCGCTGTGGTTCCACTTCGGCGAGTGTGAGAGCGAGAGAGAAAGAGAGTGAGGGCACGAGTGAGGGTAGGGATGCGCAGCGGCCTCTTCAGCGTGTGCCTAGCCACAACATGTCCTAGCCCCGATGCACGTATGCCACGAGGTGGCCATGGCCTATGGCCGGTCAGCCATGACGCCGCGCTGCTCTGGCCGGTTTTAGGCCTACAATAGACGACTGATAGAGCAAGTTTGTGTACATGTAACTCCTAATCCATGGTGAATCAGTCAAAATGGTATTAGTGAAAGTTGTAGAGCTATGTGAGTACTACAACTTTGCTTTAATGATCATGGTCTAATTCAAACTGGTTTACAAACTACATTGCTCCAAAGTGTGCTACATTGAAACTAAAAACTGGTCAAAGAAAGCAAAATTTCAAGTTTTGGAAACAGTATTTTGTTGATACTTGTGAGCTCTATTTGACCATGTTAGACACAGAATTAGCTCATGACCCTTAAATAAAGTTTGTTACCCATGACAAGAACTACATCTTTTATTTAGGTCACATAGCCATGCAAATACTCTAAGCTACTGTTCAACTTTAGTCAAACTAGCATCGTGAAAATGACATTTCAAATGAAAGCAACACTTAGAAGCAAAATTGGTCTAAGTTATGAATATAAACATTGTTCCATTTATCATTCTAGATGTGTCTAAGGTGTTTTCATGACCTCACAACCATCTCATACATTGGTCATATAAGATTACAAGCATGAGCATATATATAAAATCAACATTTCATGTGACAATGTATAAGAATGAGATAAATTTCATATGCTCATGTTCATGAATGCTAGGATGATGCTTGTGCTCATGAAATGCACATGTCAAATGCAATGCTTAACACTAGGGTGTTACACGTAGCGCCTGTAACACCCCAGGTGTTTGCCTTCCACATTTGCACTTGCATTTCATGGACATGAGCATCATTCATTCATTCACAAGCTTATATCACATGAAACATGTCTTTGAAACATTGCAACATATCGTTATGTTTCTTGTGTGTGGTTTCCTTTATGAAATGTAAAGTGTGCAACACTTAAGTGCAACATGTGCCACTCACTTAGTGAAACAAAGTTAGTTAGTACTATGCAACAAGATTAGGAAACAAGTGAAACATGACTATGAAATAGTTGTAACATTTCATGTGTTTTTCATTGTTTCAGTACATACCTTGCTTGACTCTTGTATGACCAATGTATGGTGTGGCTAAAAACTCTTGTAAGTGACTTAGTTACACATAGAATGTCTTTTGGAACATTGTTCATGTTGATCACTTTGACTAATTAGGTTCCCAAGTCATGGTTTGACCAAATTTGACCCCTGAACCCTTTGGTTTGACTATTTAAAAAGTGTAGCTTAGGATGTTTACATGTCTGAGCAACCTAAAACAAAGTTGTAGCAAATTTTATAAGGAACAAACTTTGTTTAGAAGCCAAGTCATGAAAATGTGCACAACATGTTCAAAAAGGACCCACAAGTCATAATTGAAAGCTGATTCAACACTTGAAAATTTTGCAAAGTCCTAAATGCAATTTCAGTTTGAATGGGCCAACTTTGGCTTGATATAACTCTTGATCCATGGAGAACTGGCTATTGATTTCTAAACCAAAGTTGTAGCCCTACTATAACTCTACAACTTTCATGTACATTGTTTCCACTGATTCGCCACGAATTGAGAAATCAAACGCTATCAATCTTCGCTGTCAGGCGTCGAACGTTAACTGAATCAGAGTTTCAGGCGTGCTACAGTGACTGTCCGATTTCAGAAAATCACCGCCGCGTGGCGCCACCCGTCGCTGGTCGCCTGAGCACGCTGCCACGCGCCGTGGGCATCCTAGCACGGCTGGCCATGATATGGACACCCCCGCGCGCCTGCCTGACCTGGTCACCATCCCATTTTTCATTTCTCCGCTCGCCACAGCAAGCGCAGCCAGCAAGCAGCCGCTCCGCCATTGCCGCTCCTGCTTCGCCATCGCCTAGCTTGCAAACCACCGCAAAAACGCGAACTCCATCTTCACCGTAGCTCCACAGTGTTCCTCTCGACCTTCACCACTTAGCCGAGCTGTTTGAGCATTGGTAAGAGTGCATTCACCATTCTAGCCACCGCCGCCATGAGCGTGCCCTCGTCGGAGTTGAGGCCGCCATGGTCAGGGTAGCTAGGAACCCTCCCCGCCTCGTCTCTTTGCTGGGATGGCACCGTGGCGACCTCCTATAGCTCATGCCATGCTTGGTTGAGCCAGCCATGGCTTGCCATCGCCGGTAGCTCGCGCCGGAGCTTTGTCGTGCCGCCATCACCGGCGACAAGCTCCCTCCGCTAGGTCGTAGCTCTAGCTAGTAGCACCAATCGGTTCCTCTCCTCGCGTAGATCATGCAGGTAGCCATGGTGTCGCCGGAGTCCTCGCCGTCGGTGAGCAAGACCACCACCGTGCCATCAAACGCCGCCTCCTCTGTTTCGTCTCGCTGACCGGTGGGTCCGGCTGACAACCGGGTCCCCCACGTCAGTGACTGAGTTTGAGAAGATAGTTCAAAAATTCCAGTTTTTAGTGATGTTTTGTAAATTTTGTAACTCCAAATTGGTAGATCCAAATTGAGTACTTCCGATTTTGTTAGACTCACAGTTAGGTCTAGTATTTAAGAAAAATATGTCTTGAGCACTTTATGTAGAAGTTTTGGATGAATTAAATAGGAACTTGAAAAGTGTTTTTGAATGCATGCAAACTTGTTTAAATCATAACTTGAGTTTCTATGATCCAAAAATTGTGAAATTTTGTGGGTAAGCTAGTATTGCTTAGTAGAAGCTCTGGTTAAAATTTGAGAGACATTGCATATGTAGTTTTTGAGTTATAGATTTTCCTTTTATCATTGGTGGATACTTGTGTGAATTTTTGTAAATTATCAATGAATCCTATGGCCATGAAACTTGGTAGGTAGTATCTTGGTACCTTAAGGATCCTAGGAAAAATATGAAATCTGTTGCTTGACACTTTTCACTAAGGTTTCCTAATTATGCCATTTTAAGCCATTCTGCCTTACCAATTTTGTGTAGGCTGCTATACTTACTTAAATGGTGTGAAATTTTTATGGTAGTCTACTTAGGGAATGTAGTGTCTACTGTAATTTTTGTAGATTTAATAGTGTAGTTTTCATATATGTTTACTATTTCCTCTAATTAATTAAATAAATTAAGAAAGGTATTAGAGGAAATGTTTTGGTGATGAACACCCTACTTTCTGATGTCCTTGTGATATGGATGACATATGAGTAGATTTAGTTTTGTCCAATTATATGTTTACATCTTAAGTTATTAATTATTCGTTTGTATTATGTCCCTCTGGACAGATCTGGGGATTTAGAAAGTTCCCCATGATAGTTTGGTTTTTTGTGAATGAGATGAATACAAGAGTTGTAGATACTTTATGTATCTAGCTCCTGTCAAACTTTGAGGGCAATTAGCCCAGTAGTTTAGAAACTACAGCTGTTTAAAGTTAGGTTCCAGTTTTTGCTTACTCTCTGCCTTGTGAGGACAGAGTTATGTTGATTTATGAATTCGACTTGGTAAAGTGTTGAATCATGCTTTGAGGTCTGAAAATGAATTGTAGACAATTTCATAAGCTTTCCAGATTGTCTTGTTTCAAGTCATTTGGATTTATAAATATCTAGTTATGGCTAGTTTACTGCACCACTGCATAGTCTTCATTTTGCTGAAATACAAATGCTTGAGTGTATGCTCGATGTAATGTTTCCGTTGATTGTTAGGGGTTAGCCTAACTTGAGAATATGCTTAGGTGCAGGTGCTAGGTCATTAACTGAAGATGAGCAATTATACATTAGGTTGTATAAACTTGGTAAGTAAAGTGATTTGAATAGGGCTTAAATTGGAATATGCAAACTACAACGAATATGCGCATTCCCCGAGCATCCCTGACATTCGTTCATGTGCATCCATGATATTTATCTTGTGCATTCATGCAATAGGTGTGCCGGAGGGAGTGACGTTGCTGGAGTTCAAGGGAGCCAACCAGGAGGAGGAGCCCGAGGTGCAGGAAGCCGACGAAGCAGTCGCCGCGGAGGAATTGCCCGAGTGCCCTGACCACCAGCCTTCCTTGTTCCTAAAAGGAAAGCCCCGGAGCATATTAAGCCTCCCATGCTTTTACAAATACATTGAGTATCTTTTATTGTTGATGATGCATTATGTATAGGAATTGGTTGAAACCAATTGCTGCATTATATATTCTTCCTTGTCCAAATATCGCACTGGAATCCTAATTAAGTTCAGGACGGGTTAAATGCTTAGCCATGCTTAGTGCGGTAGAAGTCAGGTGATTTCCTGTCACCTACGAGCTTTAGGATGAGGTGGATCACGGTTGGCTATATTTGCTATCATGGAAAAGAACCATGTGAATAATGAAGTAAGACCGGACGGGGTCTTGTGTAGGTTTGAACATAGTGACTCCGTCTGAGTCATTTAAGGACCGATACGCTGTACGTCCTCATGTCATGTTGAACGCAGCCTAACACTTAGCTGGCCGGATAAGTCGTTCCGACCGCGAAGCCTAGTAGCTCGGTTCAGGCCGGGGACGCGAGCAGGGGTCTGCAATCTGGATGGAAGTAAGGATGTGCAGGGAACCATTGGCGTAAGCCCAAGGGCGGGTTAAGTCACCGAGCACTGTTCTCTGATTTTGCGGCACTGTTTGGACTCGCGACTTCTGAATTGTACCAAAGGTGACTTGTTGCGACCCTGACGGGGGAAGCAGGGTTTGTGTTTAGGAATACCCCTCCAGCTGGATAGGAATTGATTCGAATCGCTGTCTCTCCCGGATAGTGAGAACTTGATTGAGCAGCGGCAACGTAGATTCAATTAATTTAACGATATGGTTAAATGGATGATGATGATAAGGTTGCCACAATGAATACCTGATATGGTTATTAATGTTTGCACCTTAATAAAATGATTATTTAGTACATGTGCTAATATAGATGACAGGATAATGGCTAAAAAGTCACTGCTAGTCAGGATAAGAGTTGATCATACTACTTATGCTTTTCTGCAAAAAGAAAGTGTCAGCCAGCTCCACTACATTAAGCTATGCATAATCCTTGGTGTCATTTGTTTGGTTTTTGACGGGTAAGTCTAGCTGAGTACATTCCCGTACTCAGGGTTTATTCCCTCTTGTTGCAGATGACCTTCTATATCAGGGATTCTGTAAGTATTGTCTCCACCCAGTGGGTGACGAAGACTAGATCATGGCCATGATCTCCGTTCTCGTATCTGAATGCTTTTGCGGGCCGTGATCAGCAAACCAGTATGTGTATTTGAACTCGGTGTGTGAGTTAAACTATTTGCTTCTGCATGTTTACAAGACTTGTTTTGTAATAACGATGACTCTGTGATGATGTAATCTATTTGCGAACGTCTGCAAAATGTTGTAACGTACGATATGTTATGTTGAATTACTGTGATCTTGGTTGTATGTAAGTTGGTTTGAAATCCTTCAAGATTTCAGTTGACTACTGGGTTTATATGGGCTCAAGTTTGAGAATTTGATCGTTTCGGTGATTGTTTTTGTACTTGTGCTCTTATAAATTGGTTGGTTCTATGATAGCACCCACTGGTACTTGGCCGAGCGGAGGGGGGCAACATCGCGTGCCTTGTCGAGCTCATCCATGGCGTCCTCGAGGGATGCCTTGACAACATGCTCGTTGTATGCCCTGACTCTCGGCGCCCCATAGTTGAGGTCGATTGGGAGGATAGCCTTGGAACCATAGAACATGAAGAAGGGTGTGTAGCTAGTGGTCTAGCTAGGGGTTGTCTTCAAGCTCCATAGCACCATGGGGAGCTCTACGACCCAACGCCCGCCAAACTTATTCAACTGGTTGAAAATCCTAGGCTTGAGACCTTGCAAGACCATGCCGTTCATGCGCTTGATCTACCCGTTCATGTGGGGGTGCACTACGGCAGCCTAATTAACCTAGATGTGGTACTCATCATAGAATCGAAGGAACTTCTTCTCGATGAACTATGTGCCATTGTCCATGATAATGAAGTTTGGGACTCCAAAGCGATGGATGATGTAGAGGAAGAATAACACGGCGTGTTCAGACTTGATCATGGAGATCGGCCGAGCCTCTATCCACTATGTAAACTTGTCTATGGCAACAAGCAAGTGCGTCTAGCCCCCGGGCGCTCTTTTAAGAGGTTCGACCATATCGAGCCCCTAGACCATGAACGGCCATGTGATGGGGATCGTTTGGAGTGCTTGGGCCGGTAGGTGGGTCTATCGGACGTAGTATTGACACCCTTCATAGGTACACACAATCTACTCAGCGTCGGCCAGTAGAAGCCCTGTCAAAACATGATTCCGACCAGGGTTCTGGGTGTAGCATAATGTCCGCAGACCCCACCGTGAATGTCCCTTAGCAGTTACCTCCCTTGTTCGATAGGAATGCAATGCTAAAGGATCCTGGTGTGGCTTCGCTTGTAGAAATCCTCCTCGACAATGATGAAAGACTTAGCTCAGAGTGTGATCCATCGAGCCTCTGTCTTGTCCATCAGGAGCACTTTGTGGAGAAGCCAATCAAGGTATGGGGTCCTCCAGTTAGCTAGAGGGTCAGGCTCTACCATTGGACCATCATCAAGCTCCATGACTTCAAGGTCAGATGGGGTGGGTGGTCGGTCAGCCCTCACGCCTAGGACATGTAGCTTGTCCTCAATCTGTCCCTGTTCCTCATAGTGGGCTGAAGGCTTGTGTTGGTTGCTAGCGAAGACGCCCATTGGCACCAGCTCTCGGCTGGACACCATCTTCGCTAGTGCGTTGGCCGCCTCATTGAGCCACCTTAGGATGTGATTGAGTTCGAGGCCATCAAACTTGTCCTCTAGCTGGCGAACTTCTTGGTAGTAAGCAGTCATCTTGGTGTCATGGTAGCTTGACTCCTTCATGATCTGATCGATGATCAACGGTGAGTCGCCTCGGACGTCAAGCCGTTGGATGCCAAACTCAATGGCAATGCATGGACCGTTGATGAGTGTCTCATATTCGGCCACATTGTTGGAGGTGGGCTATGATAGAACCGCCCAATTTATAAAAGATCAAGTATGGTTGCCCCCGTTTAACACGTTGACGCGCACATACTTTCACTTATATAAACCCGGTAGTCCGCCGAGTGTCATGAAGGACCTCGGTAAATCCACATCACAACCAAGATCACACGATTAAGCAAATACACATCATATACACCAAGTTGTAGTGGAAATAATGTTTATAATGAGTTCACAAATAATAATACAAGTTTGAGTTTCAAAACTGATTTGTGAAAACAACATAGTTTTCAAATGATTACAATAATATAAGTTCCAAATACATTGCTAGCATACATGACTTCCTCTAACAAAAGCATATAGATAAGAACACTATATAGAGTCACCGAGCCCACCAGCGGTTAGCCACCATCTTCAGCAGGTCGAGAACTTCACCTGCAACATGGTGGGATTAACCCTGAGTACTCGAATATACTCAGCTAGACTTACCCGTCATAAACCAAAAATAAAGTGACACCAAGGATCATGCAAGGCTATATAAGTGGAGCTAGCTTGACACCATTTTGCATAAAAAGCCACTAATTAAGCTATACATTTTATAATTCTGTCATCAAGTTAATTATAGCTATTCATCTCTAGATTAGCAACTAACCTGTGCCAAACATGTGGCATATCATTTAGTAGCATAACAATAGTAACCATAGCCATTTATTTTATCATCCTTAGAACCATTCCACTTGCCATTAACACTACGATAGAAGGAAGCTCAGTCAAGCTTCTCACTATCTGGGAGAGGCGGCAATTCGAATCGATTTCAACTAGCTAGGAATTTATTCCTAACACAAACCTAGACATACTTGCGCCAAGGTAGTCTTAGGTCACCTTTGGTACAACTTAGGTCCACATTTCGTGGGTTCAATTAGGCCGCACAACCAGGGACAACCAGTTGCCATGATGTTTAGTCCTGGCCTGCCCTTGGGCTCACGTGTGGCTCCCCGCACATCCTTACTACCATCCAGAGTGCGCACTTTGATAGAACGAGGCCCAACCTGACTTGAGCTATGCGGCTTTGTGGTCAGAATGAGTTATTCAGCCAGCTAAGGGAGAGGCATGTGTTCAAAATGACCGAGGACCAACAATGATGAGGTCCTTAATTGGCGCAGATGGAATCATATGAGTCAACCTACAACATAGACTCTATTTGGCCTTGATTTACAACAGCCCATGGTTCTTTTACACGATAGCAAATATTGCCAACCATGGTTCAGTGTCCACCTATCTCTCACAGGTGACAGGAAATCACCCGACTTCTACCGAGCTAAGCATGGCTAAGCATATATTCGATCCTAGACCTATACAGGGTTCAAGGTATATGTTTGGACAAGGAAATTATATGCATCAAGAATTTCCAATCAACTCCCATAACCTAATGCATCAAACATAAAAAAACGCAAGTGATATTTGTAAAAATATAGGAGGCTTGAAATGCTCTGGGCTTGCTTGGGATCCGACACAAGTCAGTTCAGTTAGCTTGCACCATCTTGGGGAATATCTTCCACTCTAGGCATGCACTCTAGGGGTCGTTCCATCTTCGGGATAGGTCCACCAATACTGTCTTCTGGTTTGACTCCATTATCACGTGCTTCACATCCATGCGTTGTGCATCTATCGTACCTAGATGAGATGCAACAATGCCAGTGCATGAATACGAAGAATGGTAATATGAGATGCATCATATAAAAGCATTCAAGATAAGTATAAGGTTACACCTTAAGACATATGCACTTAGAGAGCAAGTCATTTAACTAACTATCACTCAAGACTAGCATAGGGGTAGCAAGCATAACAAGCATGGCACACCAGTTAACTTAAGTCCAACTATCACAAGCATTTAACAATTAAGAACTAGTTAAGCCTAGCATCACATAAGAACTAGGGCTACGGTGAATGACACCAACATAATTAAAGCTCTAGCAAAACATGCATCAAGATCATTTTGTGGCAACATGCATACACGACCATTTATTAATTACGTGCTTGACCAACATTATATAACACATTTATAAGATACCTCAGGTAGATCAATTTAACTCTAGTAGTGTCATGAGCTAACACTAACAAGCATACAAAGCAATACAAAGTGAAGCAAACAACTTTAGGTACATGCTTAGATTCTAGGCAGTAGCACAATAGTCACTTGTTTCAACCATACCCAGAGTTCTAGACATGCAAAAAGTGTGATCATAGACTTTCTGGAAATCTTAGGAAATTGTATATAGCTTTGTTATTCATACCAAAAGCTATTTCACAGGTTAACACGATCAAATATGCCAATATTTTAGGTCTACATAGACAAGGATAGAAAACTGACAGTAACTTTAGAGATGCATAACTGGAGTTTTAGACATTCAACAAACATAATTCTTAACTTTATGGAAAGCTTATTAAGTTATATATAACTTTCTTATTGACATCTTAAGATAATTCTATAGCTAACAAGATTAAACAACCCAATGAAGACATCTCTGTCCAGATTTGGATAAAAATCTATCATTCCACTTTGAACAGCTATAACTAGAGTTCTAGACCACCAAAAAGGGTGTTCTCTAACATTTTGGAAAGCTTAGGAAAATCACTACAACTCTACTATTATCACTAAGACATAATTCCATGCTTAAATAACTCAAACAATACAATCATTCAGATCTATTCAGAGGACATGCAAAAGCTGACACAAACTTGTAAAATCTATAACTCCTACACCAGCAGGCCTAAAATCATGAAATTTTAGGAAAAGCAAGATAAGGAAATTATCTACAACTTTAGTAATCACCACATTTACAGAAAACATCATTTGATCCATGAAGTTATCATCACAACAGAAAATGCACATGCTGCCATTTCTGAATATAACAATTTGATATTTCACTTGTTTTGCTAATAAAGAGCATACACACATGAGCCATTCAAGAACTTCAACCACCACTAACATACTTAGTAACACTTTATCGAACACCAAACACTCAAAGCATCACCAAATACAATTACAAGCTTTTATCTAGAATCATGCTTTTATTAATCCTTTCTCCTGATAAACATATATATTATTTTAGTGATATATGAGAACAACTAGTTTGGGGCTAAGACTTTTATGAGTAGTAGATGCTATCAAAACATGGCTACTACACAAATTTCACATGCTCAAGTTTTATAATTTAATTATTACAAAAAAGACAAATTGTTAATGCAAGATAACATGTGAGAGCAAGATAAATCTAAAGATAAACATTTTCCATAAACACAGAGCCATGTTATAGTTTCTCAGGCCACAATATCACCATGCAAAGGTAAAGGAACCATATTTCACATTTTTGCATATATAAATTATTTATAAACCATTTAAAACCATTTATTAAGCATTAATCAAGTTAAATCAATAACTCAACCATACTGCATCTAATGAACATGAAATTTTTACCACAACACCCATATATCATCAATAGCCTACCATAAAAAATCCACATCATTTGGAGCACTACAACTTTAGATATGAATTTATTCCTAGAAAACACTAATTTACAAAGATAAATCTGTGCAGTAAAAACTTTATACTAAAACATATGATATTATGACTCTACTTCATATAACTACTCTCAAGGATTCCAAAAAGTCTTCATTTGCTATTTTACGATTTTTCTACGATGTATTATGATTTTCCAAAGTTTCAGCCATAAAAGAAAAATAAATTTGCACCAAGGACCCCGAACTTTTACGAAAACATATTCCAGCGAAACGGTCCTTCCAGTCACTATTCACATGAGTCACAGACTTTGCAGATAGTCCCTTTCCTTTCTTCAAATTCTTGCGCAAGGCCCCTGACGTGAATTTTAGCAGAGGAAAGGCACGGGGAGGCTCGATGCCGGTCGGGGATGGCTCGTCGGCAGCGGGGAAGATATGGGGGAGCATCCCCATCACTAGGCGCACCCACTAGTGCCTACGGCTTGGTCCAAGATGGCTCAAGGTGTCCCAGCCACGTGTGCCAGCGGCCATGCCCACAGCACCTCCGACGGCGGGGCACTCCGGTGACCACGGTGACCAAGAAAGATGCGCAGGAGGGGCGGCTCGAGCTAGAGATGGCGATGACGCGCTTGGTTGGGACGAAGAGAGAGCGTAGAGCAGCGCTATGAGCTCGCGCTTGGCCAGCCATGGTGAAGCTTGGCGTGCCCGCACGCACGCGCCATAGAGCGAGGGGGAGAGCCAGGGAGAACGAGAGCAAGTGATGGAGTTTGAGGGAGGGCTCAGGTGTCTACTCATAGGGGAGCAGGGGCACGACCACACGGCAAGGAGGTGGGGTGCTGTTGCCCTGCACGGTGGCCATGCGCCCATTTCAACGAACAGGTGGCGAGTGATGAAGCGACCAGCGTGGGGCATGATTTTGGGATGCTTACCGTCCAATCTGGGCCTCAGGCCTTAAAGCAAAATTGTTCCTTTCCTGATGCTCTCCAACTCACATTTAGGGTGCTCGGTCATTAGAGTAATAGATTAGTGGGTAATTAGCACCCCAACATGATAATGTCAATGCATTGACAGCGATGAGCAAAAATCCAAATTGATGGTCAAAACAAAGTCAAATTGATGGCATCTTTTTGCAGGCTCTTCTCCAAAACATATAGTCCAACTTTTATATTTGGCTCAACATGAGTTGCTTAACAAAAACATGAGAACATGGCATGTCAATTAAGGGGTTACTAATCCCGGACATAGAATATTTCTAAGTCTAAAAACAGCTGCAGATTCAATCTTCGAGCCTCTGTTTGACAAACTTAGATGGTGATTTAGGATTGAGTCATTGAACAAAGTTTGTTATACACATCTTGCTCTGCAACTTTGCTTAAAGGATCATGGACTGGTTCATCTTGGTTTGGAAGATACAAATCTCCAAAGATAGGTAGATGAAACTGAAATTCGGATTTTAGAGTTTTAGCAAAGTGTGACCGAATTCAGTGAAATTGCCATTTTGGAGAGAACCTTTGAATGACCAAATGAGCTCCAAATCTGCTCAGACTTATTTTATTATTTCCTTCACAAAGTGTACTTCAGCCCATATTAAGGAATCCATTTGAGTTACCATATGAATTTGGAAGATAAAAATGTCACAACATGTCAACTCGTTGTTGCCGATCAGGGACTTACAAAGAATTCTGAGAGCCCAAAGGAGCACTGCATTCAAACTTGAGGCCATTGTTTGAGTCACTTAGGAGTTGAATCTGGTCTTTTTCCAAACATAAAGTTTGTTGCACTCCACTCAAATTTCAACTTTTATTAAAGGTCAAACTTCACCACTGGTCCCTAAATCATTGGTTCATCTTGGTCAAAGCAGCACCTCGTTAAACCCTGGAATTAGGGTTTTCGACCAATTGAGTCATTTTCTTGACATTTGCTCAACACAAACCCTTCATAACTTTTGTTGTAGAGTTCAATTAGAGTCATTTGGGTAAGGTAGCAAGATTTTGTAGACATCCCATGTTCCCATTCACCAGATGAAGCAATTCAAGAAAGATTAAAACTTATCATTTCATGTGACTTCTTGGTTCCAAACTTCACGAAATTTTTCTAATAGTCAATGTAGATGGAAATAGATGTGAGGCACATGAAAGGAGCACTTTCAATGTTACTCAGGCATACCTTTTAAAAAGGGGTCAACATAGAAGTAAAGGTGTGTTGTCCAAGTTTAAGTCAGGGCTCATTCTTAGAGAGTTGATCCCAGCACCTTTGTCACCACTTACAAGTTTGAACTAGAGCTCTTGATTACCATTGAACTTGTCATGTTGGAGCTCAAATCCATTGCTTAACTAGTGACAAACACCTAGGGTGTTACATGAGGTAATGGAGGCGGACCACGTACTTCATGTGTATCCCGAGGGGCAAAACAAAGACCAGCCCCGTGCCAGTGCCTCTCTTCATCTACGACCCATCAAAGTACATCATCCAGTACTCTTGGTCGATGGCTGCTTGCGGCATCTGGACCTTGGTCCATTCCGCAACGAAATCAGCCAGTGCTTGGAACTTCATGGTCATCCGAGGGGTATACAAAATGCCTTGACCCATCAGCTCGAGTGCCAACTTGGTGATTCTCCCTGTGGCATCTCAGTTTTTGATGACCTCACCGAGAGGGAAGGACGTCATGACCGTCACCAGGTGTGACTCAAAGTAGTGATGTAGTTCCTCTTGGTGATCCGGACGGCGTATAAGAGCTTCTGGATTTGTGGGTAGCGAGTCTTGGAGAAGGACAAGACCTCGCTAACGAAGTATACGGGACGCTGCACTTGGAGGGCGTGTCCCTCCTCCTCCCATTCTACCACCAGGGCGATGCTGACCACTTGTGTGGTGGCCATGATGTAGAGTAGGAGTAGTTCTCCATTGATCAGGGGGACCAGGATCAGGGCTTTCGTCAGTATTTCCTTGACTTTATTGAGTGCCTCCTGAGCCTTAGGAGTCCACATAAACCGATCGGTCTTCTTTAGAAGTTGGTACAGCAGTAGGCCTCATTTGCCAAGGCATGAAATGAAATGGCTAAGCATGGCGAGGCACCCTATGACTCGCTATACTCCCATTAGATTCTGGATCAGACCCATCCTCATGATGGCCGAGATCTTCTCTGGGTTGGCTTTGATGCCGTGCTCAAAGACGATGAACCCAAGCAGCATGCCCCTTGGGACCCCAAAAACACATTTTTTAGGGTTGAGTTTGATGTCGTTTGCTCATAGTTTTGTGAAAGTCTACTCTAGGTCATCTATGAGCTGGTCAGTTCTTTTGGACTTGACCACGATGTCGTCTACGTAGGCCTCAATGGTTTGCCCGATGAGGTCTCCAAGACACTTGAGAATACATCGCTGGTATGTAGCTCTCGCATTTTTTATACCGAAAGGCATCATGACATAGCAGAACGACCTAAACGGGGTGATGAAAGAAGTCGCGAGCTAGTCGAACTCATTCATGGTGATCTAATGGTACCCGAAGTACGCATCAACGAAGTAGAGGGTTTCGCACCCCGAGGTCGAGTCGACTACTTGATCTATACGTGGCAAAGAAAACGGGTCCTTTGGGCATGCCTTGTTGAGACTCATGTAGTCAACACACATTCTCCATTCCCATTCTTTTTTTTGTACAAGTACGGGATTGGCTAACCACTCAGGATGATACACTTTCTTGATGAATCCGGCCACCAAAAGCTTTTTGATCTCTTCGCCGATGGCCCTGCCTTTCTCCTCATCGAAGCGACGTAGGCATTGATTCATCGCCTTGGAGCCCAGCCTAGTCTTCAAGGCATGCTCGGCTACTTCCCTCGGGATGCCCAGCATGTCTGAGGGTTTCAATGCGAAGATATCTCTGTTGGTGTGGAGAAAGTTGATGAGCGTGCTTTCCTATTTGGAGGGAAGTGTGGTGTTGATGCGCACCACTTTGCCCTTGGTGCTACCGGGGTCTATGAGGACCTCCTTGACACCCTCTGTGGGCTTAAAGGATCTAACTGACCGCTTGGAGTCGGGTGCCTCCTCGGTAGTCCCTTCCTTGATGACCGCAAGCTCCTCGAAGGCGATGATTGTCGAGGCATGCTCGCAGCACTCAACCTTGCACTCATAGGCACACTAGAATGTGGTGTCGATGGTGATGAGCCCATGCGGGCTCAACATCTTGAGCTTTAGGTAGGTGTAGTTGGGGACGGCCATGAACTTCGCATAGCATGGTCATCCCAGGATGGCATGGTAGTTCCCGTGGAATCCAACCACCTCGAAGGTGAGGGTCTCCATCCTATAGTTGGTTGGATCCCCAAAGGTGACGGGCAGGTCGATCTACCCGAGTGGTATGACTTGCTTCCCTGGCACGATGCCGTGGAAAGGCACCCTAGTCGGTAGAACACGTGACCGATCTATGCCCATGGCATCGAGTGTCTCGGTGTACATGATGTTGAGGCTGCTGCCTCCATCCATCAGCACCTTGGTGAGGTGCTTTGTGCCGACAATCAGGCCGACCATGAGCAGATACCTCCTCGACAGCGGGATGCTATCTAGGTGGTTGGATTGGTCGAAGGTGATTTGGACTCCACCCATCGGAGGAAAGATGGTGTGGCTGGTTCAGACGTGTAGACCTCGCAGCATGCGATCTTTTGGCAGTGCTTGGAGTCATAGGCCACCGCCCCATCGAAGATCATTAGGCAGCCATTTGGTGTTGGAAAGCCACCATCCTTCCCCTTGGCATTGTCTACCATCAGCTCAGGCTTCTTCCTCTAGTTCCCCTTGTCAGAGCCGCTGGACAGGAACCGCTTCATGAGGGCACAGTCCTTGTACAGATGCTGGACGAGGAAGGCATGGTTTGGACATGGACCCACGAGCAGCTTCTCGAAGTGGTCAAGAGCATTCTCGGTGGGCGCTCGGCCACCTTTCTACTTGGCAATGGCCATGAGCGAGCCTCCGTGCTGCTGCTTGTTCTTCTTCTTTTTTAGACGGTTAGAGGGCCTTCACCGACGTCCTCATCCCGCCTTGCTTTTCCTTTGGAGCGATCAAAAATTGCTTCGACCGCCTCCTTGCCTGAGGAATGCTTGGTTGCGATGTCGAGGAGCTCCTTGGTGGTCTGAGGGCCCTTATGTCCCAGATTGTGGACTATGTACTCACAGGTGGTCCTAGACAGGAAGGCTCCGATGACGCCGGCGTCAGTGACATCAGGCAGCTCGTTGCATTGCTTGGAGAAGCATTGGATATACTCACAGAGAGTCTCTTCGAACTTCTGTTGACAATTTTTTAGATCCTAGGGGTTCCCAGGGCACGTGTAGGTGCCCTAGAAGTTTCCCACAAAGATCTCCTTCAAGTCCACCCAACCTTAAATCCGGTTGGGTGGAAGGTGCTCTAGCCATGTTCGTGCCAAATCAGCTAGGAACAGGGGGTGGTTGTGGATAATGAAGTAATCACTATCCGTGCCACCGGCTTGACAAGCAAGCCAGTAGTCCTCGAGCCACAAGCTGGGGTTTGTCTCCTCGGAGTACTTCGGGACGTTGGTCGGCGGTCAATACCGCGAGGGGAAAGCCATGTTGAGGATGTGCCAGCTGAAAGCCTGGGGCCCAAGTAGATCAGGGCTCAGGCTTCGGTCTTCGCCGCTGTCAGAGCATCCGCCATGACGAGGATGGTAGCCATGGCCGGCCTCTTCTCTCTTGTCACCCATTCTGCTCCTACGAGCATCTAGGGTGTTGTGTGTGTCACGGTTGGGGCCAAGATGCTCATGCACCGGGACCATGGCAAGTCCCCCACCATTGCGTGGTGCTTGGTGGATGGACACATCCTAGCCATGTTGTCCCGAGGACACGCGCTGACTGGCATCGAGCTCGCGTCACCGAGACAGCGAGCTTTCTGCCTGTTGCACCGCTTCTCGTTCGAGCAGCGTGTGGATCTCGCAGTGGGCCCGACGGTCTTTGGGTGTCGTGGGCTCTGGGAGCCTTCGGAGTAAGGCCGCCATGGCAGCTATGTTGTGACTTGCCAAGTGTGGGAGGCCTCCATCGTCCTTGACGATCTTCCAGTTTATGTCACGGGTGATGGCACGTGCGCGGCCACCATCCCCATGATGCTTGATCTCGCATTCGAGCTCCGCATGCTCTAGCTCTAGCTGGAGGCATGCATCTTTGAGTTCCCGATGTCGTGCCCTTAGCTGCTCCACCTGCATGTGGGGAAGGGCCCCCACATCTCCTTCGACTTCGTTGTCGAAGTTGTTTGATGGAGTAACCACTCCCACATAGACGCTTTCAACGTGTCCTTCGGGGGTACCTGCTATAAAACATTCTCACGAGGGGTGATGGCTCCCCCTACTAGAGTCAGAGTCACAGATTGACACTGAATCTCCCACGAGAAGGTCGTGGAAAGCTTCACGATGTAATCGACCATTCCCACGAATTCGTCATCTATGGGAGGCGTGCACATGTGTTGTACCGTGAGGTGACCAACGGTCCTTGCGGCATTGTGCAGACCAAACGGGAATGCTGTCGAGGCATCTTGGGTGAGATATTTCTGGGAGAGTGGCTCTCCTCCGACAAGCTACGTCATGACATTGGCGAGGGAGAAGGCAAGGCAGTGCACATCCTCCCAGGACGGTCGGGGTCCTAGGAAGACGTCGAGCTGATGCTCCAACCTCCCATAATCAAAGCCGAGGAGCTAGTCGCTCCTGAGGACAGGAGCCTTCGGTGTGCACAGCTACAGCTTCTCGAGGGCCTCGACGGTTACGTCGAGGCCGGTG
>NW_027096635.1:26770-80000 GCF_019320115.1 Miscanthus floridulus | reverse complement strand
CAAAAGGGTAAGGCGGCGGAGGAGGAGACGGAGGCTGCGAGCAGCGAGCGGCGGCAGGGGCAGCTGGAATGGGATTGCGAATAGCAGGGGCGGCCGGCGGCGAACAACTTGACTATGTAGTGCTGCCGACGAAGATGAACAAAATTGCTTACTACGGAGTACTCCTACCTACGTACCGTATCGCAACGCGAATGCAGTTCCAAGGATCGGAGGGCAGTACGTACCTGCGACGTACCGACGGGGCTGCTGTGCCCGTGCCGACACCGGCGAGGCGACCGCGAGAGCCTTCAGCACTGCGGCCATCCTCCAGCTTGCCCTGGTGATGGTGGTGGCTGTGGCTCTCGAGCGAGGCAGCTGGCTTGGCCGGAGAAGCTGCAGCCTGCAAGAGGCTGGTGTGGTGTCCGGGAGGAAGGAGAGGACGGGGGGAAATGCAGAGAGAGCAGCGGGTTTGGGTGGTGCAGAGTGGGACGAGAGTGATTGGGTAGTGGTGTGTCCAAAAGACAGCCATCCATCATCCAGAGGGATTCCACTCTCTTCTTCTTTTGAAGACTGCTTCAGAGAATCCCTCCGGGTTTCGGGTATTTGCACGTATGCCCTTTTTTTTCTTGGTGGGCCCCGTATGCCAGTGAGATATAACTAACCACCACCCTTCCTTTCCTTCTTCTCGCTCATCTCAGTCTGTCTTCTTCATTTCCTTTTTTTTCTTCTTTTTGATAACAGTCTTCTTCCTTTCCTTGGAGCATGACATGAGGATGCATGCATGCAGGTGTGCCTGTGTGGTGCCCTCGGGGTCCACGGAGGTGCCAGGAACGACGACCGGCGCGTGAGCAGCCAGCAGCTTTGGCGGGGGCAAGCCGCAAGTGGCATCGGCCGCCAGTCAGTGTTCTACTTCCTGTCTTCGCCGCCGCCCATCTCCCCTCTTCTCTAGACTGCACCCTTCATCTTCTTCGTCCAAACGCCGTCCAGAACTGCCTCTGAAGCTGGTGCTGTAGGATCCGAGGGCACTACCTTGGAGCAAGGCACTCTTTATCAAATTATGTTTAGGCAGTATTTTCAACTAGTGAAGTGTAACAAACTCGCTCTGGAGTTTTTCCTTGAAATTTTGTTTCGACAAAATAGCTCCTGAAAAATGCAGTGTAATCTTAATTCAATTATTGGGTAAAGCTATAAGTTCTGGTGGTCTAGAAAATGGTTAGATTTTTGTTCATCTGCAGTTATATGCTTGCACAGTTAGTTAAAAAAAATGGCCAGTAAAGAAACAACAGTGGAATTCAAGTACTATTGCATTGGAAGAAAAAACAGTAGTAGAAAATTTATGCCATGTAAGATTTCGATCATGTTCTAGCCAAACCTTATGAACAGAGAGTACAAAGAGCAGACAGCAGAGCTTACGAATAAGATACCAGTGTTGCAACTCACAGTTGAAACAAGCTTGTAAGAAGAACTTGGGAAGTTAACAGACATTTGTGGTGACTTTTGATACTATATGGCTTCTATAGTTTATGATCCACCGCTTAACCAACAATGCTATGACCATGGGGCTTCACCAACCCTTTATCCTGCAAAACACTCCTAACTTGGACTGCACCACTCCACATGTCTCTGTATGCATAAAGGTTTGATACAGTTACATAATAACCGCTATTTCCAGGCTCCAAATGGAGCAGATGCTTGGCGATGGATTCGCCCATCTTGAGTTCACTCCCGCTACTGCAAGCATTTAACAGTGCACCCCAAACTCCGTGTGCTTGTTGAGATGGCAAGCTCTCCACAAATTTGTGTGCTTCCTCCAGCCGACCAGCCCGCCCAAGCATGTCTACAATGCAAACATGATGTTCTGGGGCTGGTATGATCCCAAACTTTTCTGACATAAGGCGATAATACTTCCATCCTTCATCAACAAGTCCAGAGTGATTGCAAGCTGACAATAGAGCAATAAAGGTGCTTTTCGTGGCTTTCATTCCAGAATCATTCATCTTCCAGAAAAGTTCTATGGATTTTAACCCATGGCCATGGAATCCGAAAGCTGATATCATGGAGTTCCACCCAGCAATTGATTTTTCGGCAGAAGCTTCAAATACTCTGACAGCAATGTCCAGTCTCCCGCACTTGCAATACATATCAACAAGTGATGCTGAAATAAAAACATTATTGTGCAGACCAGACCTGACCACATGCCCGTGTATGCTCTTTCCTTGTCTATAGTCACCAAGCTGTGTGCAAGCACAGATGATACCGACTACAGTTATTTCATTAGGTGCAGAATCCTCCATCTTCTGATAGAACTGTAATGCTCTCCAGCCTTTGTTATTCTGTGCGAAACCAGAGATCATACAATTCCAGGAGCACAAATTTGTGTCTCCCATGCTATAGAAGACTAACTCAGCACTTCTAGTATCTCCAAAGCGGAAATACATGGTCAATAATGATTTTTTCACCCTCAAATTGGAAGCAAGCAAGTGCTTCAGGATCATGCAGTGGATGGATTTCCCTTGTGCTAGCAGATTAAGATTTCCACAAGCTGATAAGACACTAACTAATGTAACACTATCAGGTTTTATGGCCAAAGAACAATACATGAACTGGAAGGCTTCCAATGCATCATTGTCGAGTCCATTTTGTAGACAGCCAACTATGATCGTATTCCATGAAACGATATCTGTGACAGGTATTAATCTTTCTATCAGCGAAAAGGCGGCCAGTGGATCACCACAGCTCATATACATGTGCATCAAAGCATTAACAGCTGAAACTCCGCTACATGTAAATCCACACTTCAGGATGAAAGAGTGAAGTGCTTGGCCAAAGCTAAGTTCTTCTGGATTAGAGCATGAAGGTATGACAGCTAGCATAGTGGTCAAGCTGCACGATAAACCTTCAGAAAGTAATTCTTTGAACATTAACTGAGCCTCTTCTCGCAGCAAATCATTTCTTGAGTAACCAGAAATCATTGTGTTCCACGATATCAAGTCCCTTCTTGGCATTGTCCTAAACAGCAGGCTCGCATTAGATGGTTCATTGCATTTCAGATACAGATCAAGTAAGCTATTTCCTACAGAAGACTCCTCATGAAGAAGTCCTATTCTGATTATGTATCCATGGAGTGCTTTCCCTTCAGAAAGTAGGCCTTGATCACCACAACCTGAAATTATGGTCACCAAAGTGGCAACATCTGGCTGGTTCTCCAATCTCATTTCCCTCAAAACAGCAAGGGCTTCAGTTACTCTTTCATTCTGGACTAGCCCCCTGATCATTGCATTCCATGATACCAAGTTCCTGTTCAAAGTGCTGGCAAATACCTTCTCCGCAGCCTCTGACATTCGAAACTCAGAGTAGAACGTCATGAGAGAATTCAGTACCGAGCAAGATGCAGTCTCATAACCGAGTTTGATCGCACAGCTATGCACAGACTCCCCAAAGGAGAAGAGATCATCTAGACGAGAGCAGGCTGAGAGGATAGAAGAGAGGCTCACCTCATCTGGCTGGAAGATGGAGCAGCTCATTTCCCTGAAGTACCACGCTGAAACCTCAGCAAAACCATTAAAAATGCTTCCACTTATGACAGAGTTCCATGAGGTGGTGTCCCTGCACGGCATGCTCTGGAACACAACCTCTGCGGAGTCAAAATCACCACACTTTGCATACATATCAATGAGAGCGTTCCACACGCTGAAAGAATGAGCGTCGAGGCACCTCTTGGCCGCCATGCCATGAAGCTCCATTCCACGCTGAAGGTTACCAGCGCGGGACGCCCCTGACAGCATGACGACCACGGTCGTCGAATCAAACTCCACGAGCTCGCGCGCCATCCGCCGGAACAGAGCCGCGGCGTCGTCGTACCAGCAGCTCGTCGTCAGGGCGCCGATGGACGCGTTCCACAGGATCACGTCGGGCGCGACGGCCTCGCGGAAGAGCGCCAAGGCGGCGCCCGCTCCCGCTCCAGCGCCGCGCCCGGCCCTGGCGTACGCCGCGAGCAGGGACGTGCGCACGGGTGGGTCCAGCACGGCGCCCGACTTGATGGACGCGCAGTGGAGGCACGCGATGCAGTCCCTGTCACCGGAGGAGGAGGAGGCGGCGGACCTGAGGGCACGTACGATGGAGGCCGCCCTCCCGTGCGGCGTTTCGTCGAGTAGGCGGTGGGCGTTGTCCGGCGCATGGTGGAACAAGTACGCGCGGGCGGTGAGAACGGACGGGGGTCTGAGAAGCGACGAGGCGCATAGGAGCTTGGCGGCGAGAAGGCCGGGAGTGTGGCGTCGCATCCACCGCCGCGGTGCGTCGAGCTCGGCCGGCGGGTGATGCTTGAGAACTCACAATTCAGAATAGGACGGCGAAGAAATCTCCTCGCTAGCGTGGCGGGCGGGCCACGAAGGCCAAAAGTTTTCACCTCGCTGGACAAAGCTACAGAAATTTTGGCCCAGCCCACCAGGATGGAAAGGGATGAAGGGAGTCCAACGACTGTTTGCTTGGGCCAGTTATGAATTATGATAGGCTGGATACGGGGGGCAGATCTAAGGTTTATTTGAAAGAAATTAGGGCACCCAAAATGTGTAGAAAAAGGTTGTCCTCATGGTGTCATAAGAGCATCTCCACCAGATTACTCAAATTTTCTAAAACAACCCAGATTACTCAAATATTCCCCAATACCAAAAACAACCATATAACTAATTGAGAGGGCTCTCGTGGTACTTAAATATTTTTCAATAATCACGAAAAACACCTCTCTCTCTCTCTCTCTCTCTCTCTCTCTCTCTCTCTCTCTCTCTATCCTCATTGAAGCAGAAAAGAAGCACCTCCATGTACTTTTAGGAGATGAGAGATAGGGAATATGGCGAGGATGCTATAAGGTCACCCATATACGTTACGAAAGTAGTCTACATAACTGTCTATTAGCTGAGTTACCCATAAGGCCAACCCTAGTGCACCATGGTACAGTGCTGCCCTTATCTCGACTTTCTTGGTGCCATGTCATAAGAGTGGTGTTGCTATATACGGAGTATTCAGGTTGTCTTGCACAAGTACGAGTAGACAGCCTTGCCAAAGCACCCAATGAATTGCATGTTGCGGTGAGAGAGTGGACAATTGTGAGAAGATAGAGAGAAAAAAGTATATGCATGAGCAGCCTTAGGCACCATAAAACAATTAAAGGAAAATATCAAAATAGCAGGGTCAACCTCTGATTGGTGAGAGGTGGTCTTCGATCCATTTCGTGTGCACAACTTTTTCTAAGTCTAACAATTTTATATGCCTGCGTTGAGTTTGACCTAAGGCGTAACACAATACCTCTGTCCTCCCCCTCTCACCTCTCTTTGTCCTTCTCATGTATCAGTGTGATGGGACCTATTTGTATGGGCTGCACATCGTGAAGATTGAAATAGCACAAAATCCACTTATACAAAACCCGCACATGTAGAATGTCTTTTGGGATATACGTTGTCCTTCATCATTGTACCACTTTAAACATTGACATTTTCACCAAGTTCCAAAATATTATTATTACTCCAATTCATTTTGCATGCCGTATTGGCCCCGTTCGCTGGTCTAAAACTTGGCTGAAACTGGCTGAAAAACAGTATTCTGGCTGAATTGTTGTGAGAGAAAACACTGTTCCGGCTGTAAAAACAAGCCGAACAAGCTGAATATGGGGTAAGCCGAACGGGGCCAATTGTGTTTGTTCTAAGTCAAATAATGTTAAATTTAACCATCATTTTTTCAAAAACATCCATGCAGTTTCATAGCATGCGGGAACTATATTATGAAAGTACTTCTTAAGTGAATCTAAAACATAAATTCTATATTATTAACCTATACAAAGTTTTCAAAATTAATAAATAAAAAAAACTGAACCCGCGGGGTAAGACATAGTCCGGGCATTATGCTTAAGAAGAAGAATTTTTTCACGTAGATCGAGAAAACCCCCGAACCTCTGCCCCACCCATACACAACGGCACCACAGCTCCCGTGAGAGTAGGCTGGCCTTAGACTCGTGCTTTGGCGTGGGGCTGACGAGGAGATTTTTTTCAACGTGCAGATAAACTACGCCTCCTCCCGGCCAACAAATCCGTCCCCGAGGGGGTTCGAACTCTGGGCGGCACGGTGCAAAGTGCATAGCCAGACCAACTAGCCTAGCGTTCGCTTGCGAAATTGATAATACATAATAGAATTTTTTTGATTTAGGGCCAAACTAAAATGATATGTAAAAAAATTAGACAGAGTACTGTAGAGCAGGTCTCTCCAAATCGAAAGTGTTATATACGGGGAACTGTGCCGGGCTGCTGGGTGCAGTTTGATGGTGCCACCCACCGGTTTGTTCCAGGACAGGCGCAGGTCTCATCTCACCACGCTGGTCCTCTTTGTTTCTCTTATAATTCATACTTTTTAGCTTTTTTTTTTTGTCGAAACTGTGTTTTTCTCTCGTAACAAATCAGTGTTTTGACTTTTTTTTAGCGAAGCTAACGGACCGCTAGCTCCTGCCTCCAATGACGTAAAGCTACCTTTCTCTGCGTGCCAAGACGACACGGCGACACGGCGTAATAAACCAAACCAAATGACTCTCGTTTACGATTTACAAACAGCATCAGGGAGGGAGAGCAGAGGGATCCTTCCTTCGTTCCGCCTCCCCCGACCCCGATTAGCAGACGAGAGGCACGTGACTGCCTACTTAATCCGTTGGCGTCTTCCTCCGACAGCCTATCCAAGAGCAGAGCAGAAGCCAGAAGCAGGAGCAGGCGAGGCGAATCTTCTCATCGATCGTAGCTAAGGATGAAAACGGACGGAATCGAACGAAGAACTCCTCAACTATTTTCTACTTTTATATTTGAATATGAAAACGAAAACGAAAGCGGACAAACCGAACACGAAAACGAACACGAACTTACGGAATATCGAGAATTTCGAAAACGAAACAATTCGAGCGGAATTATATCGAACACGGTCGGTATACGAAAACTCAATACGGAATACCGACCCGTAGACCAAGTGCATGACTAAGTGCATACATGATCAAGTTCAAGTGCATATAATAATTAACAAGTGCATATTATAGAAACATGAACTCGAACTGAGTCAGAATAATTTTATTAATCTTTTTAGAATAGATGTAGTATTTTATTTTAAAGATTTATTCAGATTTTTCTTTTGAGTAACAAAGATTTATTCGGCTGATGTAAAAACTATCAAATGATTGACTTTGCAGGTGGGGGTTAAACCGATAAGCTTGATGGGCTATGGCCCAGGTGGGCTTTCGTGTAGATGCTGCCGGTTTTCTGACATTTAGCACCATCTCATGAGGTGAAGAGAGACGAGGCTGAGCGCCGTCTATAAGAGAGGGCAGCTGGCCACCAGTAGAAAGAACACAGCTGCGTGGTGAACAACCTGTGATTGGGCTGTATGACCTGTGCAGTTGGCCAAATTCGGTTTAAACCGAATTTTCAATTCGGAATATTTCAAATTAAAAGTAGAAAAGTAGAAAACGGTCGGAAAAATGTCTAAACCGTTTTCTACTTTTACATTTGAAATACGAAACATCTGAAATGCGAAAGCGAAAACGGTAAAGTCGGACAAGAAAATGCGGATTCGATCGGATTAAATATAAAAAAACGATGCGGTTCGGTTCGGGATATTTCCGTTCTGTTTTCATCCTTAATCGTAGCTGACACCTGACAGACAACTCATGCACGAGACAGGCAGGGGCGCTCCTCAGCTTCAGAGATCTCGTCTCGCTGCACGGTCATCCAACGCCACTCTTCTCGCCTGGAGTTGCTTCTTGCTCGTGCTGGCTGGACGCCTGGACCGCTGGAGCTCGGTTCTAGCTTCAGCTTCTCCTCCGGCCGGTCCGGTCCCCAAGGCCCAAGGGCTCACTTCCACAGTAAAAGATTAGTCAGAGCTGGTAATACTCCCGGTGACTGGTTAAAAGCCAAGCCAGATTTCATTGACCGGTCCATGCATAATTGCAGGGTAATCTTCGAGATCGATGATCTAGCTCGGGGGCCGGGCAAATGGACACTGCACGTGAAGAAGCTCTAGCCTGACGACATGGCCGGGCGGGCGGGCGATCCCATCTTCATCGCGCGCGCGGGTGTCTTTTTCCTATCATTGCTCATTGGATGCCCACCGGGAGCAGCTTGTCCGCTGCCTTCACGAGTTCACGTCACATGTGTCCATCTTGTTTCAGCTTTAATTTGGTGAATTCTTATTATGCCCGAGATTTTGGGCGTCATGGTTCATGAGATTTGGCAGCTACTTGCTGCATCGTCTGTTCTTCAGCCTTGCTTTCGTTGCGCCATTTGATGTCGTGTATCACTAAGTAAACTCCTACATACCATATATACGCCCCCCCCCCCCCCCCCCCCCCCCCAACCCCTTTGGAAAGAAGGATCTTTGTATTTTTTCTGTAAAATTCCTACATAATTCCTGTAAAATTACTGCGTTTCAAAGGGCTCCAAAGGTGTGAACTGCACAGTGTGGAAGCGGTTTGTCTTTCTTGCAGTAAGGTAAAACTGTAATTTGTGGCCCTAAGTAAGTAAACTCCTGCTAGTAAGCAATGCAAGTTCTCTTACGTAGGTTAAGACAACAACACCAGCTATCCGACAAAGAGAACAACTACTGCGAATCCACTCGATAAAATGAATGAATACATGCAAGAACCACTCACCCCATCTCTCAACGGCAGAATGCACTAGAGTTTTTTTTTCTTTATTAGTTGGCTGTGAGAAACAACAGTCAATGTTCTTGGTAGTACTGTACTAAGATATGCCTGGACAGTTCAGAGACCACGTGAGCTTCTCTAACCAAGACCGCCTCAGAACCACGAGATCACATGCCTGCAGCACAGCAGCAGTTGATCATGTCTTGAAAGCTAATTTCTTGGCAAAGTGGCAATGCCAGAGGCTTTATGCTGATAATCATGGGGTGATGATGGAGCTGCCAGTTCTATCTAAAGGAGCAAGAAAGCGAGGGTATAGAATTTTCGATGTGGAGTTCCAGCTGCACACTGCTGCCCTTTCAGGTGAATTATTATCATGTTCCCTTGCCTTCTTTCAGAGTTTTCTATTCATAAACTGACCAGTGATAGAAAGGGAAAAATCATACACTACACCTTTTCAGGTGAATGCTTGAGTAGAAGCAAGGAGTAACAATAATACGATCCAATCCAATGAGCTACAAATTATGGGAGCAGGAAAACAATCACACACACCATGATTGGCTAGTAAACAGAGCACACAACTAGGAATTTGATAAACATAGGAGTGCATGGGGTTTATGTAGTTGAGGAATCAGCAGCATGCAAGGTAAGATTGGTAGTAGAGTATGAAACGAGCAAGAAATTAAGGATCCTGAACTTCACACAAGGTAGTATACCATACCATAGCTGAGCAATCAACTACAGTAATATATAATCCCTCCAGTTTTTATTACAAGAATCACCCAAATAATCTCCACTTAACAAAAAGTTACAAAAACAAAAGGCTATAGTAACATATCGTAACCCCTCCCAAAAATATGAAAGAAAAGAAAGCTAAGATTTACAGGAGAGAAGTAAAAGCTGATGAAATGTAGCAGCAGTAACAATTCTTCACAAGGACGACACAGAGAGTAGTGGCGGCATGGCAAGCTGCAGAGAGCCAAGCCAGCCCGGCCGACCAACCAAAGGGCCCACTTTTTTCCTGCACGCCTGCCGCCGAGACAATGATCTGCCCCAGCTGCCCCCATCCACGAGGAGCCGTGGCGAGGCGGCGAGGACCATGGCGGCGTGGTCCACGGCAGGCAGGTCGCCCACTCCGCTAGACCGCTACACCACCACCAGCAGCAGCCACATGGCCAGTAGGCCGAGGAGCGGGAGCGCCGAGGCCGAGGCAGACGCCACGGCGTGGGACTGCGCGGCGACGGCGGGCGCGGAGCCGAACGGCGCGAGCGCCGAGTCGGGCTCCAGCGCGTCCGGGTTGGGCGGGCTGGGGCTGGACGGGATGGTGGGCTCCCCCGCGTCGGGCACCGGCGCGGCGCCGTCCTCGGCGGGGGACGGCAGCACGGGCATTATGTCGGGCGACAGCGCCGGCGGGAGCGCGGGGCCGGCGGCGTGGCGGCCGTGGTGCTGGTTCGGGAGGCGCGGCAGCGGCGGGTACTCGGGCGCCGCGGAGATGGACGACGCCCGGGGCGCGGGCGCGTCGTGTCGGCCCGCCGCGGCGCCAGCGAGGAACGCCAGGAGGAGGAGGAGGCACCCACGCCCGCGCCCGCGCGCCCTCGCCATTGGTCGCTGTGACGCTGCCCGCGCTGGGCACTGGGCCGCGGAGCGCGCGTGTCGGCGTGCGGGTGGTGGCGCGCCGAGAGCGAGAGCGAGGCGGCGTGCGGGCGGGTGCGAGGTGGTGGAGTGGTGTTCTGGTTGGGGTTGGGACGTTGGGTTTTGGAGAGTTTGGTCGGGGTGGGGAAGCAGGTGGGTGCACACCCGCACATGCTGTATGGCGGCACGCGCGGCACCATGTCCATGGCGAACTTTTTTTTTTTAATTTTAACACTCTGTGATAACTAATTTTAAATTTAACATGGTTGTTTTTTTTAAACTAACATTTTTGGTCACGCCTATTTGTCTGGCACGGCCAAATGCCTGTGCGGTGCTATGCATGGTGGCGCGGTAGCGGGCTGATATGGCGACGACCGGATTCAGGGACCGTTGACGTGGCAGGTCCTGCCGCGCCACCGACCTTGGCGCGGCAGTGTCGCGCCCTGATCCGTGGCGCGGCTGGACCGAATAAATACCGCGTGCGACCACGCCCGCCTGCCCGCCCGCCGCCAGCCGCCAGCCGCACGCGCCCCGCCGCCGCGCAGCGCCCGCACGCGCCCGCGCCCGCCCGGCCGCGCCACGAACGCCGGCGCGTCAAGGCCGCCCCGCTCCTAAGGTACCTCCCTCTCGATTTCATATTTTTTTATTATTATTGATTTAGGATAATTAGTGATTTAGGATAGTTAGTAATTTATGATAGTTAGGGTTTTATGATTGTTATTGATTTATGATAGTTAGTGATTTATGATAGTTAGGTTAGTGAATTTGTTTGTGATTTACGTAGATAATTTTTAGGTTTGAGGTTGTGTGTTCTAGTATAGTTAGGATTTTGGGTTTAGGGATTGATTATGTATTTATTATTTAGTTTATAGTTAGTTATTTAGTTAGGGATTTTATGTATAGATACTAGTTTACCCTAAACCCAAAAGGGTTTAGGGATTTTAGGGATTGATTATGTATTTATTATCTAGTATAGTTAGGATTTGGGGTTTAGGAATTTATGATAGTTAGGTTAGTGAATTTGTTTGTGAACTTACTAATGTTAATTTGAATTTTGTTAATTTGAATACTCTAACGCTTTGTTTATCAATTTGTAACACGATGGTCCCTCCCACGCAGCACCAGTTGTACCACATTCTTGAGGTGGAGTACGATGACCAGCACCGAGCACACATCTTGAGTGACAACGACACAGAGGTGACCTTGCCTCCTTTGAGGCCCCGCACGCACACCAAGGCGCATCAGTGGGACGAGCATTATGCGCCGTACATACGGCGTGCCAGCTTCCTCAAGCTTATCCGTGTTGTCAACCACGGTCTTCCGCTCCTTCACCTAGCACTACTTACTACAGCTGTAGACAGGTGCGAGTGTATTCTTTGTACGTAAACTTTCTTGTAACAAATTTGAGACAACTAACAGTCGTTCTATTCTTATAACAGGTGGAGGCCTGAGACCCACACATTCCACCTACTTTGTGGCGAGATGACCTTGACGTTGCAGAACGTGAAGGCTATTTTAAGCCTTCGGTTGGGGGGACTTTCAGTGACAGGGATAGTTGACAACGATCACTAAAGGGAGCTGGTGGCTTAGTCTACTGGCTTTCTTCCACCGGACGACGAGGCTTCCAAGAAAAATAAGTGAGTAATTCAAGCATATTTAATACTTGCGTTGCTTTCCTGCAGCCATGGGGTCTCATTTTTTTGGTCAATTTCAGAAAAAGTTCTGGTGTTTCGTCATCGTGGATCATAGAGCGCTTTGATTACTTGGACCCACAGGCTGAGGAGGCTCTGATCGGCGGGTTCGCTCGAGTGTGGCTCTGGCACTTTCTTAGTGCTTTCCTCTTCCCAGATGCCTCGGGCAACATCATCAGCTGGATCTTCCTTGACATACTTACGCCAGTCGTGGGAGAACATAGCAGCGTACAGTTGGAGCAGCGCAGTCCTAGCATGGACGTATCGATAGCTATACGTTGTCTGCCGTCGCACCTCATGACATGCGAACCTTGGGGGTTGCTCCTACCTACTCCAGGTTTGGTGTTAGGAACGATAGCCCGTTGGGAGGCCCCTTAATAATGGTTTACCGGTAAGTACTTCAGTTCACTATATTCTTCGAGGCAGTTAAATACGATGAGATTATTAATGGCTAATTTATTATCGTGTTCAATGCAGCGATGGAACGAGCATGATACACTCCCTACAGCTCTGTATATCTGGACAGAAGCAGAGTTAGTTAGAGGAAATGCGTGGCGCAAGTACAGGGAGTACACGGACGGTCTCGACGTCCTGACACATCACCAGGTTACGCTCTCTTTACTATCATACATGTGTCTTCTTCAATGTACACTATATCACAACCTAACTCAATTACGAAATTTCAGATGCATTGGTGTGCTTGGGATTTTTCGGAGCTCCAGGACTATCTCAGTCCTATCACTAGGGACGAGTCAGACGAGTATCGCTGCGACGCCCCTCTTATTTTCTTCCATGTGGTCGAGATTCACTTGCCCATCTGGATCTACAGACAGTTTGGAAGAATGACAGGCTGCCCACCACCGTTTTACTCCACCAACCAATAATTGCACGGGTGCGTTATCGATTAATAACAATGCTACAATTCGGAGGTGTGTGGTACAACTAACATCGTTTTGTTGCAGGTATGACTGTAGGAAGAGGTACAAGACCAAGGATTGACGTGTGACACACGGCGCGCACATCCATTTATGGCAGAACAGGGTACGATATCCGGTTCATGCGGGTCATCCACACGATCAGCACACCTTCGACGAGTATCTGCGGTGGCTTCACAGGTCTACGAGGACACATATCAAACCTCCGTACACTGAGGAGGCGATTAACGAGGACTCGGAGGAAGATGTCATCGAATATGTGTACGACGTTACCACTAGGGAGGACACAGCTATAGAGAGCCTCGATTCAAAGATACGTGGTAATATACTTAAATAATACAATTTGTTATCCTTTTGGTATTAAGTATGTGTACTAAAACTGTCCAACCGTGTTTCTGTACCCAGGCGACACAATTGTCAAGGCTGTCCAACGAAGCAGCGTTCTGGCTTCACGAGTCTAAAGGGCAGGGGCCAGATGTTCTCGCGGCTTTTGTGGAGGTAAACATAAACTTGTCCGTTCCAAAAATGTTTCTTTAGTGTATATGCGTTTGGGTAATGCACTAACTTTAACGTCTATTTATGCAGAAAGTGAAGAAGAGTTGCATGGACACTCCTTATGAGGAACCGCCACTCCTGGCGAGGTCGGGTGGCACGTCTTCAGTCTCTTTGAGGACACCAGCCGACTCTTCTCAGCCGATGACATATGCCACTTCCGCGGTGCGTACACCACCATATCATAGCGCTGGGAAGGACCCTACAACCGAGAACGACGATGACGACAATGAGGACCCCCCGGGCTTCCGCAGACAGCATGATCAGTGGGATGATTGGCCGTAGGACGAGATCGGCATGTCTCAGCGAGGTGGTGCCCCGCTTAGTACCCAAGGAGCCTCACAGGTACTATCAAAGATAGTTTCTTTAAATATGTAGGCTCCATGAACTAACGATCATAAAGAATTATAAGTAATCGTGCATATCATATACTTACAGGATACGAGCCGTACGCACCGTCGACGCGACCATACCGACATTGGCTACACTCCCAATGTGTTGCCAACAAATTCGAAGAGACAAAGGCGTCCGAGGGATGCTTACACTCCTGGGTCTTAGTTTGTTAGGTCAAGCGAATATTGACGTCCGAAACTTGCGGGGTTATTTGGTTATGTTATGTCAAACTTATGTCAAAACAATGAAAATGTTATGTGGCAGCTTGTCAACTTGCGCACTGACTTTATTTATTTGCTTCATATTCGTTTCTTTGCGTCGCGGCAGCACTCCTGGCGAGATTAAGTACCAACTAGTTCGGGAACCGACAGTCCCAGCGTATCTCGACGCCGGTGGTAATTTTTCATAATCGATTAGTAAAAATGGTGGTTAACCGTATATGAAAGACGGAAAACAAATCATTGGCTTATCAAATTCTCTATTCGGCCGTGAAAAAAATTCAACAAAAGACAGAAACAAAACTATTATTGATTTTACGTCAAGCAATATTTAGAATAACTCCCACTATCGGCGCGACGCGTTCCGATTAAACCGTCCAGGTACCAACGGGCGGGCGGCGGGCGTGGCGGCCGGGCTTGCTGCTCGGGCAGGCGGGACTGGCCGCGGTATTTATTCGGCCCAGCCGTGCTACGGAACAGGGTGCGGCACTGCCGCGCCAAGGTCGGTGTCGCGGCAGAACCTGCCACGTCAACGGTCCCCGAATCCGGTCGTGGCCACGTCAGCCCGCTGCCGCGCCACCATGCATGGCGCGGCACAGGCATTTGGCCGCACCAGGGCAATAGGCGCGGCCAAAAGTGTTAGTTTTAAAAAAAACCGACCGTGTTAGATTTAAAATTAGTTATAAAAAAGTGTTAAAATTAAAAAAAAAAATTCTCCATGGCTGACCTGCACGGCTGCACCGGCCGTTGAAACGGCGAACATGGCTGATCCATGCTGCGATTGTTAGCTCCTAACACAAGTCTTGCAAGCGTGACGGCGTGAGGCAACGTATTGACGTACCCGAACAGAAAGTACGTACTACATGGGAGAACAGTCCATGCTTGCTATACATTGAAAAATAGGAGTGGAAAAATAACGAAAGAGGGCAGGAGTCAGTCACACAGCTCAAAGGTTTCTTACCTGGCTGATGGTCTCTACATTTCGCCCTTAATAGAACACACACTTATCCCTGCCCTACGAGCACACATCCAAAAGAATAAACCGGTATATGTCTCAGATTGGCCAAAGACTACGATCGAGATGTTCAGTTCGCGACTTATGAGCTCTTTTTCTTTCTTAATATTAGGCACTCTGCCAGATATAAGATTTGAGATGGATCTTCTTAACCCCCCAGGTCGACCGCCAGTAAATGGAAACGGGATCGATTATATGGTGGTGATTCATTTCTTATGGGGCCACCAGCCCAGCAGCAATAAGAGGATGAGGCCCACGATGGTGTCTCGGCCTCTCGGGACTAGATGCTGGAAGCTAAACGGTCCAGGAAGCCCAGAATGCATGCGTCCAGCCCAGAACAGGTCCGTCCACCTGCATGGCGGAGAGCAGATATAATAATAATAATCGATTTGTATTCCTATATATATACTCCTTATTTACACCAAAAAAATACATGTCATAGTTGATTTTACACAGTATTCAATACGTATATTTTACCACAAATATACTTCTGGATGCATTCTTGAAACCCACAGTTGATTTTGTGAGGTCGTCTGATGGCGCCAAAGAGGCAGCTGATGGCGCTTGGAAAACCCAGTTCGACTGCGCACTTCACCAAGGACCTGAGGTGGGCGAGTCCGTGGTTGCAGAGCTCCGTGTACCTTGTAGCTTCTCGGTGATTAGCGCGATATTATGATGTTGCTGCAAAAGGCTAAAAGCAAACCCTGTGATCGTCTTAAAAAGTGGATATAGTTAAAGTTGTGAGTGTCTACGTTCTACTGTATAATTCTTAAAAAAAAGTTGTGCTTATTAGGTGCACTTCATAGAATTAATCAACGCAGAGGAATTGTATAACAGAGTGAACAAATACCATATATCTCTGCTACTACTGAGTCTAGAACAGAGGAACCAAGAATCAGAAAGCTACAAATGCTACAAACCTGGGAGGCATTAATAAAAAACTGATTTTTTAGAGACATCTTCTCTTTTTTTTTCTAGAAATGGTTCTAAAAAATAGTTTCTAAAAATAGTTTTTAAGGCGACCACTACAAGAGTTTCGCATCCCATCCTGTAGTCCTCGACATGAAAAATTTGCCCCTAAGACCATCCACAATGTTGTCTCCAAGTGAAGCTGAAGCTAGTGATGCCTGAGCTATTAAAACTTGGAGCAGTGAACATTTTTGCGTTGATGCCCATTTGTACAGTGGAGAGATAAGCACAGAGAGAACTCAGACAGGGAGAAGAGCATGCAACAGGTTTTTGGCAGAGAAACGAACAAATCCTAAATCTGCCACTGCATTGGGAGGGCATGTGCCCTTAGGCCCCCGCAGCATGGAGTAGTGCTAAAAAATCAAGCCCCACCGAGAAGAGGTTCGATAAACTCCACTTAGTAATTTGGTAAACAATAGTTAAATTTGCGTAAATTGGTCTGCTCCACCACGAGATCAAAAGAAATGCGAGGCCGGTGAGGAGTACACCCTGATCATCACCAAAAACTTTTGGGTGTGGGACGAGCTACAAATACATGCACCGAATAGATGAGCTAGTACTGAATACACGACCGTTTGCATCTCTAGGTTCCATTTGAGCTTCCATCATGCTCTCTAAAGGGTGAGGAAGACACCTACCACCAAGGCTTGAATGCTCCCCACCAGCGACATCAACATATCGTCATCCAGGAACACTTTCACAAGCCTCTCTTGGTAGTTTTTTTTGCCACCATCAGTTCAAAACGGTAATAAGGAAAAAGATTATAGCATTGATCACAGAAGATCCAACCTCCAAGCAGTCTCTATTACCTGTAGTGGCGGATCCTGGATAAATATCTAGGAGGGGCATACCATAGTGAGAAGGCATGAAGCTGTGGAGGGGGGCACATGCTCCCATGCAGTGGTGGATTTAGGATTTTTTCATAGGTATGCCAAACTAAAATTTTCATATGTGATTCGGTAAAATATATTTAGTAATTCGGTAAACAGTAATTAAATTTGCGTCGGAATTTAGAATTTAAGTACAAAATAAAAAAATAAGTCTTAAATTTGAAAAAAAGTTTCAATAGAAAAGTTCAAACACCATACGAATAGCAAAACATGTATAAAAAACCTGGACACGAAATAAGCTTACAATGATCAAACTAATTTGAGGATAAGTTGGTGTAACAGATAGATTAGGATTTACTCCTATATTATACCTTAGAGTAGAGAGAGTTAGGGAGCCACTCTATGTCGGGGACCAATACTAGGGTACCCGAATAGGAGTAGCTAATAACCATCAAAATTGATTCATCCGAGGAGTCAAGAGCGCGACTACAGCTTCAACCGACCCCCAGGTGCGCAAGCTCCGCCTCGACCGGCCTCTGGGGGCGGCCTCCGCCTCGCCCGACACCGAGGCTGCGGGCTCTGCCTCGCCTGACCTTTGAGGGTTGGCTCTGCCTTGCCTGGCCTCTAAGGGCGGGCTACGCCTCGCCCAACCTCTAGGGACGGGCTCTGCCTCGCCCGACACCGAGGTCGCGGGCTCCGCCTCGCCCGGCCTCTGAGGGCGGGCTCCCCCTCGCCCGGCCTCTGAGGGCGGGCTACGCCTCGCTCGGCCTCTGGGGACGGGCTCCGCCTCACCCGACACAGAGGTCGTGGGATCTGCCTCGCCCGACCTCTGAGGGCTGGCTCCGCCTCGTCCAGCCTCTGAGGGTGGGCTCCACCTCGCACGACCTCTGGAGGCGGGCTTCGTCTCGCCCGACCCTTGGGTTTGTGCTCCGCCTCACTCTACCTCTGAGGGCGGGCTCCGCCTCGCCCAACACCGAGGCCGCGAGCTCCGCCTCGCCCGACCTCTGGGGGCGGGCTCCGTCTCACTCGACCCTTGGGTTTGCGCTCCGCCTCGCCCGACCTCTGAGGGCGGGCTCCGCCTCGTCCGACACCGAGGCCGCGGGCTCCGCCTCGCCCGAGCTCTAAGGGCTGGCTCCGTGCCTGCCATGATCTGCCACAACGTCCCACCACGGGACGTGCGCACACAATCTTTGTTCGTTCCCTCGAAAAACTCGTCGGACGTTTCGCCTCTCCGGACAGGCCACGAATCGTCACGAGTAAGAGGAATACGGATCTAAAAGCGCCTCTACGGCCCAACTGGGCCTAGGAGTTCGCAGGTCGGCCCATCGACGGGTTCGACAACCGCTCCAGGCACCTTTAGGGTGAGAGGTGGAAAGGGATGGGCCCGCTAGTGGCCAGTACCTAGGTGCACGAGCGCCACGGGCATCCCAGCCCACGTTCGAGTCTCGGCTGGTTACGATCCATGGTTTTTTTTGAAGAAAGGTACTTAGCCCTCGGGACCAGTCGAATGGACCCGAGAACTATATGGATTGACCGTTGAGAATCTAGAGTCAGTCACCAAGCTGACCCAAGCCCGATCCCCACGAACGGGATGCTGGGGCCCCCACTTAGACTAGCCCATTAACAGCTCACCGGGTGCCATCATTCGTCCTTAGAGAAAAATTGTGGCACGGCTTGGCCCCTTCGTTTTTATCGGAAAAAACGCTTGAGAGAAGACAATCGCAAAGACGAACCTATCGTCGATCGGGCCCCTACTGCGGGAGAGGGCTTGAGGAAAGGGAATCACCGTCCCCCAGGTCACGATATGGGCAACAAAAGAAGGCCGATGCCTTTAGAGTCCTCCTGTTCAGAAAAGCCTCTGAAGGAGTATTCTACTCCTGTGCGGGCTCAGGGGCTACTGTCGGGGACCAATACTAGGGTACCCGAAGAGGAGGAGTTAATAACCATCAATATTGATTCATCCGAGCAGTCAAGAGCGTGACTACAGCTCCAACCGACCCCCAGGTGCGCAAGCTCTGCCTCGCCCGGCCTCTAGGGGCGGGCTCCACCTCGCCCAACCTTTGAGGGCTTGCTGCACCTCGCCCGACCTCTGGGGACGGGCTCTGCCTCACTCAACACCTAGGCCGTAGGCTCCACCAAGACCGACCTCTGAGGGCTGGCTCCACCTCGCCTAGCCTCTGAGGGCGGGCTTCGCCTCGCTCGACCCTTGGGTTTGCGCTCTGCCTCGTCCTACCTTTGAGGGCGAGCTCCGCCTTGCCCGATACCGAGGCCGTGGGCTCCGCCTCGCCCGACCTTTAAGGGCTGGCTCCACCTCACCCGACCTCTAGGGGTGGGCTCCGCCTCACCCGACCCTTGGGTTTGCACTCTGCCTCGCCTGGCCTCTTGGCGGGGGGGGGGACTCTTGCCCGACGGAGACCCATACCACCGCCAACCACTCCAGGTCCAAGCTATGGGCCTAGGTCAAAGCTCTGACACCAGGGAGGTGACCGGCACGCCCTGATATAACCCGTGGCCATGACGGGCCATACGTGGGGATTCACATCAGGAACAGCGTCGGACGTACCGGTGCTATTCTGCCTAACCCTCGTACGAGCACTGATAGACGCGTCAGTTCACCACGACGTCCGTCAGGACGGAGTGACTCTTGTTGGGGAGCTTCTAGCATTTTTTGCTACTCAAGAAAGCTTGAAAAACTAGAAGCTCTCCCAAACAGGGTAGCTTATCTTTAAGCTAACAAAACATACATTATATTTTGTACTTAAAAGCATATAATCTCCTTTAGAGTAGCTTCCTGAGCTTTTTCAGAAAGCTTCTCCAGGAGGTGATTTAAAAAAAGCCACAACTCCCCCAAACAAGGCCAAAGAGTTCTAATACTTTTCCATGCCAAGCAAAATTCGATAAGGATATAGATAATAAGGGAAATATATTTCCTTAATGGTTTTAGCCCTCAAGTATGATTTCCTCGGAGGCTGCCTGCCATGGAAAGGACAACAATTAGGGCCGTCCCAATTGGACATTAATGATGGTTTCTATCTTCATTAAATGAGAAAAGGGAACTACTTTTTTTTCTAGTTGTATGTGAAAGACATCTATTGCCGCAAATCAATCCTTCCTTCTGTTTTTTCTTAGTATTTATACTTAGATACTAAAAGATACTTAAACTTCAGCAAAATGGTGACATGGCAGCCCAATTAATGAAAAAAGAGAACCAAAGCAGAGGAAATCGTTTCTTCACGGAGAAACGGCGTCTTCCCTCCACCCGATGCACAGAGAAACGATGAAATCGCTGTTGGGAAGAAACCACCGGTTTCCATGTAGGTGGCACGCGTGCGCTCAACCACGCCGGCCCCGCTCGCCCATGCCCACCCGTGTTGGTGCCGCTCGCTCGCGCTGCCACGACAGCCCACGCCGTCGTGCCCGCGCCTGCCCTGGCGTGACCGCGGCGGCGTGGGCGAGTAGGGCGGGCGTAGCCGGCGTGAGCGAGCAGGGCGGCGGGCGCTCGCACGGTAGCCAGACGCGAGCGTGGCGGTCGGCGGATGGATGTGCACGGCCGAGCGCGGACTAGGGGGCCAGCGCGGGCGGTCGCGGCGGCGCGAATGAGCGGCACCAGTGTGGGCGGGCACGGCCGAGCAAGGCCGACGCGACCGCGGCGGCGTGGGAGAGCAGGGCAGGCGTGGGCGTGATGGCGCAGGCTATCGCGGCAACTAGAGCGAGCGGCGCCAACGCGGGCGGGCACGACCGAGCGGGGCCGACGTGGTCGAGCGCACGCGTGCTACCCAGATGGAAACCGATGGTTTCTTTCCAATGGCGATTTCATCGTTTCTCCGTGCATCGGGTGGAGGGAAGACGTCGTTTCTCCGTGAAGAAACGATTTCCTCTGTTTTGGTTCTCTCTTTCCTCATTAATTGGGGCCGTCATGTCACCTTTTTGTTGAGGTGACATCTCATTTAACGAAGATGGAAACCATCATTAATGTCCCAATGGGACTGCCCTGATACACTATTTGATGTCTAGAGTCCATTATTATTCTGGATAGAGTGAAGCAACCTCCCAATAGTCATGCATATGAACGCACACACATTCTTGCGCGCGGGCCGGGTACACGTACTCCTTGGAAACAGGAGGCCATGTGACATGTATATACTACGTACTGATGACGTGCATGCGTTGCACGTACGTGCGTTGTGCTTCCACCAGGAACAGTATACAAACCACGTAGTGGGCTGTAGCTACCGCTCGGTGTGCGACTGCGACACCGTGCCCAACGTAACGTTCATGGGAATCGGTGCTGCCGGCGGCGGCCATCCTGACCTCCGATCCAATGCGCGCGCACCCACTTGGCCACTTGAGCGACAGCGCTAAACCGTCACCGCTCTTGTCCCCGGCCCATCTCCTTCCTTCCTTCCTTTCCCGCTGCTCGATCGGCAACCCGACAATGAAGTCAGTCGTCTGGAAGTCGGTAAAGATTTCCAAACGTGCCGGCACGGCACTACACGGCCCTGGCCCGCCTGGGCATGGCACGACAGGCACGGTTAATGAGACGTGCCGTGCCGTGCCGTGCCAGCACGGCAGCCCAGCGTGCCCCGTGCTGGCCCTGGCACTGAAATTACAAAAACATTCATTCAAATCATAAGTTCGCAGAGATAACTTCTAACTCATCAAAAACATCAGACAATGCCAGCAAAAAACAACAAAGAGCAAAGAACAGCAAAGAAAACAGACAAGTTTTGAAACTAAAACTAATTAAAGTAGGAGCTGTGCAATGGCTGCCTCATTAAAAATATGTTTAGGTAAAACTCACCCTTGTGAGAAACCCTAAACAGGAAAAGAGTACAGCCAGCTCCTAAGATTGTTCATAAGTTCATTACATCTAGCCTACAGCATGTCCAAGTCTTAATAGCTATTACAGAACCATTACATAAATGGGAAACTTAATCAACATCAAGATAAAGTGCTTCAAAGACCTCTTCCAGCTCCTTATCCTCCACCATGTGCTGCAGTCTTGATTCAGTATTCTCCCAGTCCTTGATGCAGGTTAGTGCCTCCACAGTCTCAGGGTTTAGCCTCCGGCGATGCTCCTCGATGATCCTGCCAGTAGTGCTAAATGTAGATTCTGAAAAAATGGTTGACACAGGCACAGTAAAAATATCTTTTGCAAGAATAGAAAGCACAGGATAAATAAGCTTGTGCTCATGCCACCATTGCATGAGGTCAAAATCATCATCTATCTGGCTGACTGTGTCAGAGTCCAGGTAGGATGCAAGCTCACTAGAGTTAGAAGCAGAAGCTGCCTGTAGAAAAGAAGTGGCAGAAACACCCCTAGACTGATCAAGATTAGGAGGGAGGGAAGAACAGCCAGCTCCAATGTCAAGCTCATCATCATCATAACTGTTAGCCCAAGCTGTTCTTTTTTTACCAGAAAGGGATGCAGGAACAACCCTTTTGAGCCTAACAGAGCCATACATTGCATCATACCTGTTGTACATTCTAAAAAGAAGAGCTCTGGTGTCCAGCAACTTGTTAGTGTAATCAACATTAAAAAGAGAATTCAACTTTCTAAGCACTTTGGTAAAGCCCTTAATCTTAGCTCTTGGATCCTGTATGAATGCAATGGAATGAAGATCAGGTATGTTCTTCCAGTACTTATTATATTTGTCAATCATAGATTGCACAACATATCTCAGATGTTCATCATGTTGATATTTATGCAGGTGAACAGCAATCTTAACAATATGATGAATCATAAGTGGAGTAGGATAGTACACACCAGATAAAGCAATAGTAGAGTCATAAAGTAGTTCAAGAAATTGCAACATCTTAGTTGACATATCCTAGTGATCATCAGTCAATAGGAAAGGACTACCTGCAGGTCTAGGGTAATTAGCCTCAATGAAAGTACTGAAAGTACTCCTGTGAGGTAACAATGTTTTCAGCATAAGGTAGGTGGAGTTCCACCTAACATCCATGTCCAGTGAGAACTTCCTAGGTCTAACACTGCTAGCAATGCAATAACTCTTGTATGCAGCAATTCTTTGATTAGAGGAGTTCAAAAAAGAGATTGTAGTTCTAAAGTTGTCAATGAGAGGATTAACAGCAGCCAATGCTTCCTTAACAATCAGGTTAATAATATGACAAGCACATCATTGATGCAAAAACAGATCAGCACCTAAATACTCTTTAAGTATAGGTTTCAGTTTATCCATTGCATTTTTATTGGCAGATGCATTATCCAAAGTCACAGAAAAAACCTTGTTAAGTATACCATACTCAGCAAGGATAGTTTTAACACGCTCAGCAATGTTTTCAGCATTATGGGAGACATCAATCAATCTTAAACCAAGCACCCTTTTCTCTAATTGCCAATCAACATTAATGAAATGAGCCACAACAGACAGATAATCTTCTTTGGCCTTTTCAGACCAAATATCAGAGGTAACAGCAACAGATGAAACAACATTGTCTTGCAAACAAGTCATTAATTTTTCACGTTTACCATTGAAGTGCTTAAACAGATCTCTAGCAGTAGTTTGCTTAGAGACAGGTGCAAAGGCAGGGTTATAAGCAGTTTTAATGTAATCTTTAAAGGCATTAGTTTCACCAATCAGTAAAGGTAAATTTAGCCTAGCAAGCATACGAACAAGCTCAACGCGAGCTACATCAGCATTGTACTCCCAGCGATGAACAAAACCATCTGGATTAAAACCAATTTGAGTTTGAGACATGCGACATTTCTCACGATGCTTAGCACAAACCTTAAGATGTCGAGTAAGATGTCCAGTGCCATTAGCAAAATAAGCAGAGTATTGTTTCTTGCCATATTTGCAAGTGGCAGCATACCTGACGGGTCTCGCCTTACCTGGCACCTTCTTGAAGCGCTTCTCAAAATCATCCCATATAGCAGAGGTAGAAGGCCGATTGGAGCCTGCCACCTCACTATCGCCACCATCGGCATCGGGATCGGCCCCTTCCCCGTGGACCGGGACCGCATCTTGGTCACAGGGAAGGGGATCAACAGCAGACCGCCCAAATAGATCAACGCAGTCCTCGCGGACATCATCCTCCTCATCATCCCCGGCTAACCCGCACATTCGCAGCTCATCGTTCTGGGAGTGATCAAACTCCCCTTCATCGGCGTCGCCTACGCCTGGGGCCATCTTTGCCGTCTCTGGTTCCTCGACGGCTGCATAAATCAACAACAGAAAAAGATGGTTAGGGTAGGGGATTAGGGTTAGGGTAGGGGGTTAGGGTAGGGGATTAGGGTTAGGGTAGGGGCCCTTACCTCTAGAACCAGAGCGCCAGAAACGACGATGAGATGGACTAGATGCACACCCCCGGTACCTCAACGGAGACCGGAGCCCCAGAGGTGGCGGCGGCCGGCGATGAGAATGACAGACAGAAGACGGAGATGCATCGAGGATGCTAAGCATGAGTCCCAATCGACTTTCAGGGATGAAGAACAAGGGAACATATGGAGATTGAAGGCGGGAACCACCAGATCTGAGAGAGAAGAGGGAGATTGAGGGCAGAGAGGGAAAGCAGGGAGATTGAGGTTGGAACCCACCGAATCTAACCCCTTACCCACCAGAGAATGCCATGGACACGGTGGAGTAGGGGAACGAGGCGAGGATCAGGCGAACGGGCGAGAGCGAGGAGCGAGACGACAGCGGGCGAGAGCGACGAGCAAGACGAGAGCGGCGTGAGGGAGACGAGAGCAGGCGAAATGAGCTAGGGTTTGGATGGTGCAGGACTAGGGGGGGGCAGCCACGGTGGAGATTGAGGATGGAACCCACCGAATCTGACCCCTTACCCACCAGAGAACACCATGGACACGGCGGAGTAGGGGAACGAGGTGAGGATCAGGCGAACGGGTGAGAGCGAGGAGCGAGACTACAGCGGGCAAGAGCGACGAGCGAGACGAGAGCGACACGAGGGAGATGAGAGCAGGTGAAATGAGCTAGGGTTTGGATGGTGCGGGACTGGGGGGGGGGCAGCCACGGCGGGTGGCTTATGTACCATAGGCCTGCAGCCCCGCCGACGCCCCTCCGTGCCTGAGCCGTGCCGCCCATTGTAACGGGTCGTGCCCGGGCCGACACTACGGGCCAACTACTCGGCCCAGGCATGGGCATGGTACCGGGCCGGGCCAGGCACGGGCTCGGCTGTGGTGGGCTAGGGCTGGGCTAGGGCTGGGCTTTTTCGCACCAGGCTCATGCCAGCCCATTTCAACCGGCCCGTTTGGAAATCTTTAGAAGCCGGTGGTGACTATCTCTCTCTGCATTAATTTGCGCTGACACCACTTGATAAGGCCGTAGCTGCCATCGGGGCAATTGTATAATTAAAGACCCGCTCCACTATTCTCCGATCCAATCCAGTCGGTAGCCGGCGCCCGGTGGGGCTAGCTCCAACCCGGCCTCTCTAGCTCCGATCTCCTCCACACAAGCGAATGCAAGGCGAAAGTAGTAGTAGTAGGAGGAGGTGTAGGAGGCTAGGAGACACGCGGACGGTGGTAGCACCCGATTGAACGCCTTCACATGACTGCTGGCAATGCCAGGACGGACCACGAGCGAGCTCTCCCTTCATCACGTACTCCCAGAGTGAGCTAGCGCCCCTTGCCGCCCTTCTCCTTTCCCTACCTTTTTGATCCACATCTATATATATGCCTGCCCTAGGAGCTGTGCCTTTGAGCCAGCAGGTGTCACCAAGGTCCTGGGTGTCACCGCCTGGCAGGAACGTAACTAACACCAATGATGGTAGACGATGCTCCCGTGGGTCCCGCTGGGCTCCCTTCCCCGTCACCGAGGTGCCCTCGGTGGCTGCTGCCTGATGCGCCTCCCCCTCTCTTCCCCCCCTGACGCTCCTGTAGGTCCCGCTGGGCTCCCTTCCCCGTCGCCGGGGCGCCCTCGGTGGCCTAGGCAGCTACTGCCTAATGCGCCTCCCCCTCTCTCCCCCCGCCCCGCCTCCTCCTTCCCTTCTTGGTAGTACTCTACCATGGCCGCCCCTGCTAAGCTGCATTCCCTTGCTTCGGCGGTGGTGGGGGAAAAGTTCTCCTCCTTCATGCTCGACAAGTATGGGATGCTTGTGGCTCCTGGTACGCCATCTGCTGGTGCCTTCGCTCTGCTCGTCGCCCTTGGCAGGTGTTGTTTCCGAATAGATGAAAGTTTCATTGCTACTACTCTCAGTGCCATTCTGGGTGATCTTGCTGAGCATTTTTGTGTCAGTTTGATTGAGGATAGAATCTTCATCTTCTCTATTTCGTCCAAGGCTATTGGTTTTGAAATCTACATAATCAGAAAGTTTGTTTGTGATGAGCTTGAGCTTTCTTTCCATCTTTTAAACGACTCTGGCTTGGCCTCTGCTCGCTCTTTCTCAAGTAATCTACCGGTTTTCCCTTGGGTGGAAGTAAGGAAGAAATCTTCTTATGCTGATGTAGTGAAAAGACTGGCTGCTGTTCTTACTAGTGCAAATAGAGTTCCAATCCGCTCGTCACCTGTTTGACAGAATGCCACTTCCAGGGCTCAGCGAAAGTCAATTTTTGATTGCTTATCCTTTCCTAGAATTTCTGTCTTTGATCGATTAAATTGGGTTCCAAGGCATTTAGTGAAACTTTAGGTGTCTCAGAAGCAGTTCAGCCAGCCAATTTCTAATTCTTCTGCAATGGAATGAATGCAATGTTCTGATCATAACTCTCATGGACTCAGTGTTGAGCGGGATGAACTTAACTTAGATTTGAATTTGGGATCTTTATTTGGGGTTTCCAAAGGTTCAGTTGATCTCTCCTCTTCAGTTTCTGTGTCTTGTCGATGCTGTCACTCTTCATCCCACTCGAGGTTTGCATGCAATGCCCCCATTAAATGTGATAAATGTCTTGGGTGGGGCCATGTTGCAGCCACCTACCGTGCGAATTGGGAGAACCTGCAAAGACGTGTGAATGGACGCCACCTGGATAATTTCGCTAAGGATTTTGGTCCATCTTCTGATCACACCAACTGGTTTAACCCAGCTCGAATGACTGCGGGCCCATCTACACCACCGCAGTTCTTGGACTTCTCGAATTTTTTCGGTGCCCCTTGGCCTTCCCGTACTATACATTGGGACCCTCCGTGCTCTCCGAGGTTCTCGGTGGATTGCGTTGCTCACCCCAGTAACCCCAGTCCTCATCACTCGCATTCTCCTGGTCATCACAAGGAAGGGTCGGCAATGGTGTATTTCTGTGCTGATCTAGCACCTTTCATCCCTAAGGGTCTGCACCAGATTGACGTCCAAGTACGCAAGCCCTTGGAGCGTGTGGTTCTGATGCGTCCACATGCCAAGCATGATGATCTGGCCATCATCTCCATCAACCCAATGCCTAAGCAGCAGGTAACATTTTAGGCTATCAGAGAAGTTGTCTCGGTTTTCTTGGTGAATGAGCAGCATGTTGTCATCACCGATATGCAACCAACACATCTTGGTCAGGTGTTTGTTAGATTCAAGAATGTTTTTGATAGGGATCGGTTGATTCAGCATGGTGCGTATGTGTTTGGTAATGTCACAATCACCTTTGTTGAGCATAATAAGGGTAGGAACTGGCGTGCAATCAGTTTCAATAGGGAGTGCTGGATGCTTTTGCTGGGGTACCTACCTGACTATAGAGAAGATGAGTATGTGGTCAACACAATCTGTTCCTTTGGCAGAGTTATTTCCTGGGTTGATGACGTAAGTCATCTGTCTAGAATCCTGGTTAGGGCTCGTGTGGTTAACCTGGAGTCTATTCCATAGTTCTTGGTGCTTACTGAAGGCGAGGGGTTTTAGGGGGAATCTTGGACAGTACAGTGTGAGATACTGCAAGGACAGATGCTGGGTGGTTTGCCGAAAGATGAAGATCCAGTGCCTGGACCAGATGATTTCCCTCCGGGGGCCCTTTTGATCTGTTTGGTTTTGGCCAGAATGGTCCTAGCCCAGCTGCTCAGTCCAATCAGCAGGGTTGGCCTAATGTGTTTCATGCTGGTCTTGGTGGAGGCAACGTGGGACATAATAACCAGCCTGCTGATGCTGTCTAGGAAGGATGGCTAGATAATGTTTAGGAGATCCCAAATTTTGATCTCAATGAGGATGCAGAGAACCCACCAGAGCTTAATCTAAATGAGGTCCCTAACATGCAGGAGATGATTATTGACCTAGTCATTCAAGGCCCTCAACATCATGAAATGTTTCTTGAGCTCAATGATTTGCTTAATCAAGTAAACGAGGAGGAAGATGAGCATGTGAACAATGGTTCTTTGGACCACATTCAGGAGGATTTTGCCAATGCCTTGAATGATCCACGAGCTGTTGAGGTGAATATCCCTATCTTTGATGGGCCAGCTGATAATTTCATGCCTTTAGAGATTCAGGAGGATGACCTCATGTACGATGCAGAGATTCAATAGATTATGGCTGAGGAAGCCTAGAATGAGGGTATGGGGCCTCAAAATCTGCAAGTTAGCATGGTCCTGATCGGTGATTAGCTCAATGCTTCCACCCAATCCCTTTTTGAAAGGCACAACTATGATTGCTCCTTTGTGGACCTAGCTGGGCCTTAGGCTAGATTCTTTGCCCCTGATCCTAACAAGGTTCCTCAGTTCCTGATCCCCAATGATTGGGCCAACTACTTCACTGCCCTCCTAATGTCCCCAGGCCATTTTAGTCATGCCAAACAATTCATGCAATCCAATGCTCTCTTGGGTAGTGTTGATAATGGTCAGAAAATTGGTTTCACTCTGCCTGCTTCTTGTCCTATGAAGACCTTCCCTTCCTGCACAGTTAAATCACATGTTGCAAATGATGAAGCGCTAGAAAGTGCCAGTATGGTGACAAAAAGCTTAGCTATAGATATGTTTATGGACTTAAATGAAGCCCCTCCTGTTGATGAAGAAGGAAGAGTGAGAAACAACAAGAAGAAGGGTGTTGTTTTAGTGGAAACAGAGGTTAGGAGGAGCCCCAGGATCAAGGTGAACAAAAAAGGATTCAAGGACCCAATCTGCAAGGACAAGTATTGCCTTGGCTGTAATGCCAAACCACCTTCCCTCTCAACTAAGGCCATCAAGAGTATTAGCTCCACTCTTTGTGATCTTGATGCTTCTCAAGTCACCAATGCTGCTCTTAGTAAGAAGAAGAAGAAGAGTTAGCCGGCCCCTGTGGGAGCTGGCTCTCAAAAAAAGAAGGATACCTCAAGCAAGAAGGATGCTACAACTTCAAGCAAGAATGATGATGCCCCCCAAGTAAGAAGAATGGTGCCACTGATAAGTAAGGACTGCCCTCCTCGAGGTGCATGGAAGAAGTGGGCAGATAAGATGGCCTTTTGCCTCTAGTTGGCTTCCTTTTTTTGCTTTTTTTCTTTTAGTAGCTGGTATGTTAATCTTTTTGGTAGCTTTGGCTCAATGCCTGGATGGTCTGTTGATCTTTGTGATCATATGTAATGTTTCTTTCTATCTTTTGCTTGAACTATGTACTCATGCTGTGCATACTTATACTTGGGCATACCTCTTTTTTGTTTTCTGTGGATAATACAAACTACAATAGATCTTGGAATGTTCTATGTTGGAACATTAGGGGCATCAATGCTGATAACAAATGGGAGTCCATTAGAAATAAAATCACAGAAAGTAAATGTGGTATCATTAGCATCTAGGAAACCAAGAGAGAGTTTTTTTATCTTACTTATATTAGGAAATTTTGCCCTAGATCTTTTGATAGCTTCTGCTTCATCCCTTCGGTTGGAGCTTCAGGGGGTATTTGTATAGTCTGGAAGAGTTCTATCTTCTCAGGTCATGAGGTTTTCCAAAATAGGTTTGCAATTTCTGTGGAATTCTCTTCTGTCCACAATAATGATCCCTGGATGCTCACTTCAGTTTATGGGCCTCGTGATAGTGAGGGCAAGGTAGAATTCATGCACTGGTTTGAAAATATTCAAATGCCAGATGATCTTGCCTGGCTTATCATCGGGGATTTCAACCTCTATAGAAAACCAGAAGACAGAAATAGAGCAGGTGGAAATATGGGTGATATGCTCTTGTCAATAATGCAATCGGTGTATTGGGGCTTGTTGAAATTCCTCTACATGGGAGAAAATTTACTTGGACCAATAAGCAGCATCCGCCACTCTTAGAAAGGCTTGACTAGTTTTTCTCCTCTCAATCTTGGACTCTCAGATATCCTCTTACCATTGCTCATTCCTTGGTCATGGAAACCTCTAATCATTGGCCTTGTGTGATTAAGATCAAAACTTCCATTCCTAAGGGAGGAATCTTCAGATTTGAGAACTGTTGGATGGCACATGAAAGCTTCTTGCCTATGGTTGCTAGTTGTTGGAATGGCTCTTTTTCTCAACAGGATGCAACCAAGCTCCTGACTGCCAAATTCAAGTCTCTAAGATGTGCTCTAAGGTATTGGCAGGCTAAACTTTCAAATCTTAAGATCACAATTGAAAATGTTAAATTAGTTATTTCCTTCCTTGACTCTATTGAAGAATGGAGGGATCTGTAATTACAAGAATGGAATTTCAGAGACATCCTCAATCTGAAGCTCAGTTCTCTTCTCCACCAACAAATGATCTACTGGAAGCAAAGAGGCAATGTTAAATGGGTCCAGTTGGGGGATAAGAATTCTAAGTTCTTTCACTCAATAGCAACTGTCAGGCATAGGAGAAACCTGATCACTTCACTTAATAGCCCATCTGGTGTCCGAGTTTATGACCATAATTCAAAGGTTGAGCTCATTTGGTCTGATTTCAAGGACAGATTAGACTCCTCAAGCTACCAGAGCATGCTGTTTGACCTTGATTCCCTCTTTGGCCAGCTCTGTGATCTAAGCTCTTTAGAAGTGCCCTTTAGTAATCAAGAAATTAATGAAGTTGTGAAGAATTTGCCTCTAGACAAATCTCTAGGGCCTAATGGGTTTAATAATGAATTTCTAAAGAAATGTTGGTTTCTGATCAAGCATGATTTCTATAACCTATGCTCTGCCTTCTTCTCTAAAGAGATTTGCCTCAAGAGCATCAATGCCTCCTTTATAACCCTTATCCCAAAAGTTGATGGGCCAACCAGAATCAGTGAATATAGACCCATCTCCCTGCTCAACTCCTCGGTAAAAATCATCACTAAGCTGCTGGCTAACAGACTTTAGCCCTAGATTACTAAGCTGGTCCATGTCAATCAATATGGCTTCATCAAGTCTAGATCTATCTGGCTTGGTCCTTTGAGTATCTATACCTTTGTCACTCTTCAAGAAAGGAACTTGTAATCTTGAAGCTAGACTTTAAAAAAGCTTTTGACAAAATTGAACATGAGGCTATGTTGCAAATCATGATGAAGAAAGGTTTTGGGCAAAAATGGCTGGCTTGGTTGAAGCTTATCTTTTCTTCTGGCACCTCTTCTGTTCTACTAAATGGTGCTCTTGGTAAGGTCTTCCATTGCAGAAGAGGAGTTAGATAGGGGGATCCTCTATCCCCTCTTCTATTTGTGCTTGCTACAGATTTATTGCAATCTGTTCTCAACAGGGCAAAGGAGCAAGGGTTGCTCAATCTCCCAATCCCTCTTCAGTATACTAATGACTTCCGAATCCTTCAGTATGCTGATGACACTCTTATCTTTATGGAAGGATGTGCTAGGCAATTGTTTGTGATGAAAGCCCTTCTAAACACTTTTGCTGATTCTACTGGCCTGAAGGTGAACTTCTCCAAGTCAATGCTAGTTCCAATTAATCTCTCAGAGGAAAGGCTTCAACATCTTGCTGCCACCTTTAGCTGCTCCACTGGTAGTCTGCCTTTCACCTACTTGGGGCTCCCATTGGGTACTACTAAACCAAGAGTTGAGGACTTCTTGCCTTTGGTGACTATATGTGAAAGGAGGCTGGTCAGCACCTCCCTTTTTCTCTCTCAAGCTGGGAAGCTCCAGATGACTAATTCTATCTTCACATCCCTTCCTATATTCTTCATGTGCACTTTCCATCTTCATTCCACTGTCAGGGAGCAAATTGACAAATACAGAAAGCACTATCTTTGGAGATGGTCTGAAGAAAACAATAGAATCAATGCCAAGGCGGCTTGGCCCATGGTGACCAAGTCAAAAGAAGAAGGCGGCCTTGGGGTGCTGGACCTCAAAACCCAAAATGAGGCCCTGCTCCTAAAAAACTTTCACAAGTTTTACAACAGAGCAGACATTCCCTGGGTGCATCTTATCTGGGAGAAATATTATAGTAATGCTAGGCTCCCTAATCATGTCAAGAAAGGGTCATTCTGGTGGAAAGATGTCTTGAAGTTGTTAGATAAGTTCAAAAGCATGGCTGCAGTTTTAGTGGCAGATGGTGCTTCTTGCCTTCTCTGGAATGATTGCTGGATGGGTCAACCTCTAAGATTAACCTTTGCTGAATTGTTCTCTTTTGCCAAGAAGCCTCTCCTTTCTCTCCAATGTGCAGCCTCAGTTATTAACACCTCCAGTCTGTTTAGCCTTCCTCTTTCAACAGAGGCCTTTGCACAATTTCAGCAGATTGAAATCATCCTGCAAAACCTTCAGCTGTCTGATGGTGTTGACACTTGGATGTATATTTGGGGTAGCTCCATTTTCACCTCCAAGAAGGCTTACTGTCAGCTACATGGAAGAAGTTGGTCACACCCAATTTATAAATGGATTTAGAAATCCTCTTGCCAGCATAAGCACAAGGTCTTCTTCTGGTTGCTCACTAATGACAGACTGAGCACTCATAACATTTTGAGGAGGAAGCACATGCACCTTCCTTCTTACAATTGTGTGCTTTGTTCTTCAAATTCTGAGGAAACTGTTCAGCATCTATTTTTGGAATGTGAAATGGCTAAAGCATGCTAAAATCTTGTTGGCATCACAGTTAATTTAGCTCTGGACCCTTTATAGATCTTTGAGAGTTTCAAAATGCAGCTAAATGTCAGTTTTTATATGGAAATTATCATCATTATGAGTTGGAGTATCTGGAATATTCGGAATGATGCCATTTTCAGAGGACTCCCTGTTACCATACAAAGGGCTTCAGCTGTTTTCAAGCGCACTTTTGGCTTGCTCCTATGGAGGGCTTAAAAGAAATACTTTCCTTCAATTGAATTATGGCTAGAGCACTCTCTATAATTGTCTTAATTTTCTTTGTTTCTTTTTTTGTTTCCTGATTTTCTCTCTGCCTGCGGTCTTCCCTATAACCTCTTGTAAAACTTTTGTTTTTTTGGTAACCTCCTTGGTTACTCTAATAAATTTCTAGTAGGGACTACCCGAGTCCCCCCTGTTCCCTAAAAAAACAACGATGGCCGGGCCACGAACGACGCCGCCGGCGGTGACACCACCGGAGAGCGGACACCATACCGTGGATGCGCACGCGCGCGGACACATACGGTTTACCGTGGCACCACGACGTATGCATGCGAGTCTCACCCACCGTCCCAACGCAAGCACCTACGCGGCCACGAGATGCCGTGTGCATGGAGCCAATTCGCAGCCAAGTGCCAATAGCAGAGAAACGACTGTCTGTTCGCACCTTTATTCTCAGTTGTGTTGGGGTTCGGTATTAATGTGAGTATTAATACCGGGTCTAAATTTTACAGGCACCGAAAACCCTTTTATCCCGGTTGGTAACACCAAGCGGGACTAAAAACCACCCTTTAGTCCGGGTTGGTGCCTTTAGTCCCGGTTGGTGTTACCAACCAGGACAAAATTATGACCTTTTAGTCCCGGTTGGTGTCATCAACCCGGACAAAAGGTCTCCCACCCGGGACTAAAGGTCCCCCACGGGTTAATTCAAAAAGAGAGCGTCTAGGACTTTGTCACATTTGGTGTGCAGTTGAGTTGGTATGGGACCTACGTGCGAGGCAAGAGATCTTGGGTTCGAATCTCATGCACCACAAGATAGGTCTCCCAAGATTTAAACTATTTTTAGCCCCAATGATGGGCTTTAGTCCCGGTTCTATGACCCGGGATTAAAGGTCACGGCCTTTAGTTCTGGATCCATAGTCCCTGTTGGACTAAATCTAGTTCCCAATCGGGATTGAATCCCACCTATGCACTACTAGTGTGCGACACGGGGTCACAACCAATGGCCTAGGCCGTGGTGGGGGAGTGGTCACCTAGTCGGTGTCGGGGGGCCGGGCAGAAGAGAAGAGGAGGCTGTGTTGACCTTGCGTGGGAGTTCTGAGGGGAAATTTTGGTGGTAAGAAAGCAATGGTGATATTGGGAGACTAGTAAATTAAAGCAAGCAAATAACCCTATCTCACACACATCTCCTTTTCTTCAGACGCTTGAAATCTCTAATGATTTGAGTCGATGGAAGGAGGCATTGCCAATACAATGAAAGTGCTGAGAGCTAGCATTTCCAATAGCTCGCAAAACCCACTCCCTAGCATGATTATTGAAAGAAAAGCTCTTTTTCCAACAACTCGCTATCCCAACTCTTAATCTTTCCGCACTTGAAAAAAAGCGATCGGTTCGTGAGGAAAGATACGTCGTGGAGCGCAACTTCCTATCAGCGTTAACACAATTTCTCATGATGTTTCTTTCTTCTCACACCACCCCACCACCAAATCTATCACTGTCACCCCCTAGAAACTGATCAACTCCCCTGCTGCTATAGGAAAATGGTAAAAACGATTATTTTTGTCCTCCTCTTTGCCCTAGCCTCTCTTTAGCATGCCCTAGCAAAGCCCGGAGACCTCTAGACTCCCCAAGCCACCACTAGACAAACGCATCCATGCTTGGCGGGCTTTGGCCACCGCCTAGGACATGCCTGAGGGTGGTCGTGGCGAGGCTGTGGGTGGCAAGCATGATCGACGTGCGAGAGGATCGAGCTACCGTCAACAAACCTTCACGTGGGACCGATTTTTTATTTTTTAGGAGCAAGAAATGGTTGGAGGGACCCAACAAATGTGCTTTTAACCATTTTAGTGACTCAGAAAACTCACTAATTTATCAATTTTTTGGAACTATTGAAAATGCTCCAAGATTATTGATGTATGCTTCCGGGATTACCGAGGGGAAATGGATCCACTAGGCTTAGAATGGAGGTTTCGCACAGATCAGTCAGGAGAATTTAGGGGCCTTGAAATTATATAAAAAAGCAATAATAATATAAGCTATAAAGTATTGCATACAAATAGAATAGTATAAACTGGGGCGTTGAAATTATGAAAAAGCAATAATAATATAAGCTATAATGTATTGCACAAAAATATAGAATAGTATAGACTAGCGGAAGAGAAAGATCGAATAAAACTAGCCGTCTAGGATAATATATGGAACTTGAGCTGGCGCGGCGATGGTCAAATTAACCTCTATGTATGGCTTCTTTTCGTCACCTAGACATTTCTTCCTACCTACCTCATCTTACCACCATCTATCTTGTAGGTCTATAAGAGTGCAACTGCCTCCCCCAACTTGGGCGCCTACCAAACCTGAGAGCATTGACCTTGATTGAAATGGCCAATATCAAGAATGTTGATAGGGAATTCTATGGGGACTACGGGAGCTGCCAAAAGCTAAGAATAATTGGTTTGGAATCAATAGACAACTTGGAAGAGCGGCGGACAACGAGATCATCTACTGAAGAAGGTGAGTTCTTAATCCCTAACTTGCATTTGTTGGCTGGTAGCGAATGTAAACTAATATGCTGCTTTCCGATGTCTGAACGCACGGCAGGGGCAGGCACCGAAAGGGCTCCCTACTATTGCACTGTAGCCGCGGCAGGGGTAGGCATCGAAAGGCTCCCCTGCCGTACTGTAGCCATAGCAGGAGCAGGTGCCAAAGTCAGTCCTGCTGTCACATCTAGTCACTGTAGCAGCATGGCAGCCTGTGCATGTCTGTGTACTAGGATTAGATGGGTCGAGTTGTATATATAGCTTTCCACTGCAACTCAGTAAAGCGAGCGAGTTCAGTTTTGCCATCTTCTCTGTTGAGCTCCGGCCAACGCTGGTGCTTGTGCTGTGTGTGCGCGCGCTCTGTTCTCTCTCCCTTCTTCTACCTCTAGCTATAGTGTGTGGTTGGCAACGCCGGTGAGCGGTCGGCTCACCCGTGCGGGAGATCTTGGGGCCAACAAGTGGTATTATAGCCGTACAAGCGTCGTCGTCGGACTAACCGCTGGCGACGATGGATGGTTTGGAGATGGGCGACAGTAGCGGCGCTACTGTGGCTACCCAGCCACGACAGGAGGTTGTCATGCATACGGTGCAGGAGGTCAGCCGCACTAGTTGGCCGACACTGACTCGCACCAACTATGGTGAGTGGGCGGTGACCATAAAGGTCAAGCTCAGAGCCCGACGGCTCTGGAATGCCATTGATAAGGGCACTGACAATGAAGAAGACGACATGTCAGTGTTGGAGTCTATCCTCGCTGCTATGCCAGTGGAGTACAGGGAGCCATTGGTAGCGAAGAACTCTGCTAAGGAGGCGTGGGAGGCCATTATAGCGATGCGTGTCGGCTCCGACAGCACAAAGAAGGTGATGGCCTAGCTGCTGAAGCAGGAGTACGCCAACCTCAAGCTCAAGGATGATGAGTCGGTAGAGGACTTCTCCCTCCGCCTGCAATCGCTCATCAGCAAGCTGAGGAGCCACGGCATCACCATCGACGAAAAAGAGGCGGTCTCCAAGTACCTCCACTCCGTGCCGGTGAAGTACATCCAGATCGCTCTCTCCATTGAGACGATGCTGGACTTGTCCACCCTCAACCATTGAGGATGTGATAGGCTGTTTGCGGGCGGTGGATGAGCGCATGGAGCAGGCCATAGCAATGACGGACAGCAGCAAGCTGCTGCTGACAGAGGAGGAGTGGGCTGCCCGGATGAAGAAGTCTAGGGAAGCCTACTCTAGCCACGGTGGCGATGGCAAGCACCGCTGCAAGGTTGAGAAGAAGAAGAAGAAGGTCAACCCCAACGCCTGCCGACGCTGCGGGAAGACAGGCCATTGGGCAAAGGAGTGCCCAAATCATAAATAGGAGAAGAAGGCTTAGAGTCATTTAGCGCAGGCTGATGAGGATGATGAGGCCACTCTCCTAATGACGATGTCGCACGCAGGCGAGCTGTGTGATAGCTGCCTGGCCAGGAAGCAGAGGAGGCTGCCATTCCCAAAGGCGGCCAAGTATCGCGTGACGGAAGCTCTCGAGTTTGTCCATGACAATCTCTGTGGGCTAATCACGCTAGCCACAAACGGTGGTTGGCGGTACTTCCTTCTGCTCGTAGATGACTGCAGTCGTTATATGTGGCTGTAACTCCTAACGAGCAAGAATGAGGCGGCGGAGGTGATCAAGAAGTTCAAGGCGAGCGTGGAGGCGGAGAGTGGCAAGAAGCTGCGTGTGCTGCGGACTGATCGCGACGGTGAATTCACTTCGGTGGAGTTCACTGCGTACTGCGTGGATCAGGGTGTGGTGCGACACCACACCGTGCCGTACTCGCCATAGCAGAATGGTATGGTGGAGCGGCGAAACCAAACAGTGGTCATCATGGCTCGATCCATGATGAAGGCCAAGAGCATGCCGACAAGGTTCTGGGGTGATGCGGTGACCATGGCGGTGTTCATCATCAACCGCGCACCCACAAAGGCCCTGAAGGGCGTGACGCCGTTTGAAGCTTGGTTTGGGTGCAAGCCGAGCATGTCCTTCCTTCGGACATTCGGCTGCATCGGCCACGTCAGGAAGACAAAGCGGGTCCTCACCAAGCTAGAGGACAGGAGCACACCGATGATGCTCCTAGGCTACGAGGAAGGTACTAAGGCATACAGGCTCTATGACCCACACGGAGGCAAGGTGGTTGTCTCGCGCGACGTCGTGTTCAACGAGAAGGCATCTTGGGACTGGGACAGTCCGGGCATGGGGGAAGCTGGTGGCTTCACCAGCACCTTCGTCGTCGAGCACTTTGTCATCCACGGTGGTGGAGACGCTGGAGAGGAGGTGCCGACCACTCCAGCAAGCCAAGCACTCCTGGGGCGGTGACGAGCACTCCGGGAGGGGTGCCGAGCACTCTAGGAGTGGTGCCGAGCACTATGGGAGTGGTGCCGAGCAGTCCTACAGTGGTGCTGACCACTCCAGAACGAGTGCCGAACGCTCCTATAGCAGAGCCAAAAGGTCTTGTAGTGGTGCCGACCACTCCAAGACTGGTGCCGAGCACTCCTGCAGTGGTGCCAACCACTCTAGGAGTGGTGACGAGCGGTCCAGGAGTAGTGTCGAGCACTGCAACCGGGGTGCCGAGCACTCCAGGTGCTGTGCCGACCACTCCGGTGGAATAGGGGACTTCATCGACGCCAAGCTTGACGCCACGCTGGACGAGCTTGGGTTCACCCGGTGCACAACCGAGCACGCGCTCTACACGCGGCGACGGGAAAGGAGGAGCTCGTCATCGGCGTGTATGTGGATGACTTGATCGTGACCGATGCGCGTGCGGAGGACATCAACAGCTTCAAGCGCGAGATGGCGGCTCATTTTCGAATGAGCGATGTCGGCGCGCTCTCCTACTACCTCGGTATCGAGGTGAGACAGGGGAAGGAGGCGCTCACGCTCGGTCAGAGCGCGTACGCCTCGAAGCTGTTGGAGCAGAGCGGCATGGCTGAGTGCAAGCAGTGCGTGACTTCGATGGAGGAGCGGCTGAAGCTGACGAAGACTAGTACTGTGGCGAAGATAGATGCAACACTCTACCAGAGCATCATCGGCGGTCTGCGCTACCTAGTCCACACGAGGCCGAACATTGCGTTCGCCGTGGGCTACGTCAGCCACTTCATGGAGGATCTCCGAGAGGATCACTGGGCCACAGTGAAGCGGCTGCTGCGCTATGTCAAGGGGACAGTGGATCAGGGGATCGTCTTCCCCAAGGCCAGCGGAAGTGGGTTGCAGTTCACTTTGTTCACCGATGCAGACATGGTGGGGGACATCGACGGATAGCGGAACACCTCTGGTGTGCTCGTATTCCTCGGGTCGGCCCCAATCTCATGGCTGTCACTGAAACACAAGGTGGTGGCGCTGTCCACGTGCGAGGCAGAGTACGTGGCGGTGGTCATAGCGGCGTGCCAAGCTGTGTGGCTACGCCAGCTGCTGTGCGAGCTGACCGGTGTAGAAGCTCACCCACCAGCACTGATGGTGGACAACCAGCCCGCCATCTCCCTCGTGAAGAATCCGGTTCTCCATGACCGGAGCAAGCACATTGACATCAAGTTCCACTTTCTCAGAGACTGTGTCGATGGAGGGCAGATCGTCATTGAGTTCGTCGAAACTGATCGGCAACTCGCGGACGTCCTCACCAAGCCGCTCGGCCGTCTTCGGTTCACGGAGCTGAAGAAGATGATCGGCATGGTGGAGGTTTTAGGGTTAGCAGCAGGATTAGGAGAAAAATTATAAAGCAATCTGCTGCTCTCCGAGGTATGAACGCGCGGCAGGGGCAGGCGTCGAAATGGCTCCCTGCTGCTGCACTGTAGCCGTGGTAGGGGCAGGCGCCAAAAGGCTCTCCTACCGTACTGTAGCCACAGCAGGGGCAGGTGCTAAAGTCAGACCTGCTGTCACATCTAGTCACTGTAGCAGCATGACAGCCTGTGCATGTCTGTGTACTAGAATTAGATGAGTAGAGTTGTATATATAGCTTCCTACTGCAACTCAGTAAAGCGAGTGAGTTCAGTTTTGCCATCTTCTCTGCAGAGCTCCGACCAACGCTGGTGCTGGTGCTTGTGCTCTGTTCTCTCTCCCTTCTTCTACCTCTAGCCATAATGTGTGGTCGACAACTCCGGTGAGAGGTCGACTTATCCGTGCGGAAGATCCCGGGGCCAACAGCGAATGCCCAAAGTTGAAGTTCATGCCTTCCCCCCCATGGAGCATGGTGTGGGGGCTAGAGAACAGTGATCATGTGCTGCCAGAACATGGGTTTGGGAACCTCCCATCTACTACCTCTCCATTTTTCCTTTCGACTGAGGAGGCGTCCCTTCCTTATGAAGGGTTGTGTTGGATCCAGCACCTATCTTTTTTTTTTTTGAGTTAAGCTTCGGGGGATCAAAGAAATCCCTACCTGCATTTCATTCCACATATGCCAGCACCTATCTTCAGTCGAGGGTCTACAGCTTGTGTCTATCACCGGCCTTAGAACCTTGCCGGATGCTGTTCGATGCTTCAAGTCCCTCCGAAAGCTCGAGATAGAGTCATGTGCGGATTTAGAGACACTACCGGAATGGCTGGTCGACTTGATTTCATTGAGAGAAATTCGCATCGGGATGTGCCCAAAGGTGTCTTTGTTGCCGGAAAGCATACGTTGCCTTACTAAGTTGAAGAAACTACGGATGATTGACTGTCCAGAACTGTTAGAGAAGTGCCTTGGAGAGGACAAGCACAAGATCGCTCATATTCCAGAGGTCACATCCGTGTAGCTAATGGGTTCCCACATCATCAACTGCGTGCCAAGATGTAGCATGGCAAGATCCTTCTCACTTATATGTCTTCTTTTATATACACTGCCGGTATGTTTTTTGTTTAATTCCTGTGTGTGATTTGTATACTGCAGGTTGGTCGTCGTTGGTGGGCCTGGCGGATATATAGCAAGATCTTCTTCCTAGCTTCGGGACGGAGTGAGGGTAACTAAGCAAAGCCTGGCCAAACTCTGAAGAAATTAAATGAATATAGTAGACAAATATATTATGTGCTCATTACAAACTAATAGTATTTCAATTCGTCTGTGTCGTTAAACTGCAGAGAGCTAGCTCCTACGTGCATTGGCAAGACGAGTTGGTCTGGGTGAAGCGAACGCTGTCGTGCACTCGTGCTGCCCACTTGCGAGTGCTTCGTCCTCCTAGTCCTAGGATATGCATTAGCTTGTACCTCAGGGCGGCAAACGTTCCGGACCATCCGACGAGTGCTTCGTCGTTTCCTGTTTTCAGTTATTAGCAGGCCGGCTATCCCATTCCGGCATTCCCTGCCAGTTAGTTCTTAAATAGTCAATTAGTTCTCCTAAGCTGGCAAGCTGCTTGGAAGGAGTACTGATCAACGGGGCCAATGCTTTGCAGCCCACGTTTTGTCATAGAATGTCGCGACCCTGGCCCGTGTACGGCGTCAGCATGCCGGCACAGCGGCGGCGCGGGTTGAAGCTTTCCAAGTGTGGCCGTGCTTGCAGTCGGCAGTCGCAGCACCAGCCTTTGTGGGCTCACCGTGATTTGGATCGACCAGTTTGCATGAATTTTTCTTTAGGGCACGTTCGTTTATGGCCATTCCTGGTCAGGAATAGTTCTCGGTGAGGATTGATTATACAAATTACACTAGCATTCCTGCTAGGAATGGTTCCTGGACATCGTTCCCTGCCAAACGAACGCAGCCTTAATATAAATACCAGTTTGCATGAATGGAACGAGGAGAGACAAGGTGAAGGTTGAGAAGAGCTGAGATGATCGCCGGTCTGGTGTGTTGCTTGTTCCTTCTACTTTCTGTCTTTCTGCCATGTTACTCTGTAATAATGTTGGTTGGTTTTGCTGTAATCAGCGGCTGAACCGTTCTTCCAAAACCTTGGCTGCAATGTAAATTTCGTCCATGATAAAGCTATAACTAATTTAGCTTCCGCACCTGTTGCCTCTGCTGGTAAAGAACCTTGGCTGCAATTTGGTTTTCGGTTCGGTTTTTTGTTTCAGTGAAACCAAAGCGGATGAAGAAGGTTCGTGATGGTGTCGCTAGAGGCCGACACGCTGTTGCTTGTCTGTCGGCTCGCCCAGGGCAGCAGGGGCACGGCCGCACTGGCCGCGGCGCTCGCGTCCGGTGGTGCCAATACTGATCGTTGGGTGGAGGATGCGATGAAACTCCGGCGGCAAAGCCGTACGTCGCCGGTGCTCAAGTTATGCGAAAGCCACCTATTTGGCATTCACGTTAAATTCGGACCAGTAATTAAGCACCACGCTTAAGTCGTTTTTGTTGGTCCCTCGGCTGTCCTGCACACGTAAGTAGTAAGCTTACCAGCACACTCACTGACTATGGCTAGAGGTAAAAGAAGATATTGAGAACAGCTCACACACAGCACAAGCCTAGCGCTGGCCGAAAGCTCTGCTTCTGGATGTGTCAAACTGAACTGATTTGCTGTATTGCTTTGGCATAGCATATATACAGGTGCTTGATACCTCTACCAAGTACGTAGTTATTGGTGAGTACACCAACTACCTACTACTAAGATACAAGGCTTAGCTCAGCCATCTCTACACTACATGGCTGAAGTAAGCCATTCCTACTCCCTTACTGCAACAGTAGCAGGGACTGGACAGCTGAGCCGACCAGTTTTAACTCCTAATCAGGGAGTGGACAGCTTAGCCGACTAGTTCAAATGGAGAGCAGCAGATTATGTCTTACAATTCTTCCTCTAATCCTGCTGCTAACCCGATGCCTTGACCTCATCCATGCCAATCATCTTCCTCAGCTCCATGAACTACAGGCGCCCGAGTGATTTGGTGAGTATGTCAGCGAGCTGTCTGCCGATCTCGACGAATTCGATGACGATCTGTCCTCCATCGATGCAGTCCCGGAGGAAGTGGAACTTGATATCGATGTGCTTGCTTCGGTCATGGAGGACATGATTCTTAGCGAGGGCGATGGCGGGCTGGTTGTCCACCATCAGAGCTGACGGGTGAGCTTCCTCGCCGGTCAGCTCGCCCAGCAGCCGGCGTAGCCAGACAGCCTGGCACGCCGCTGTGGCTGCTGCAACGTACTCCGCCTCACACGTCGACAGCGTCACGATCTTTTGCTTCATCGACTGCCAAGCAATGGGGGCCGCTCCAAGAAAGACTTGTTGGTCCCTCGACTGCCCTGCATAGGTAAGCATTAAGCTTACCAGCACACTCACTCACTATGGCTAGAGGTAGAAGAAGATATTGAGAACAACTCACACACATATAACACAAGCCCAGCGCTGGCCGAAGGCTTTGCTTCTGGATGTGACAAACTGAATTGGTCGTCGGCGTGTATGTGGACGACTTGATCGTCACTGGAGTGCAGGCGGAGGATATTGACGACTTCAAGCGCGAAATGGCTGCTCATTTTAAAATGAGCGATCTCGGCGCGCTCTCCTACTACCTCGACATTGAGGTGAGGCAGGGGAAGGAGCACATCTCCCTGGGCCAACGCACCTATGCGGAGAAGCTGTTGGAGCGCAGCGGCATAGCGGAATGCAAGCCGTGCACAACTCCAATGGTGGAGCGGCTGAAGCTGTCCAAGCACAGCACGACGGCGAAGGTGGACGCGACGCGCTACCGGAGCATCGTCGGCGGGCTACGTTACCTCATGCATACCCGGCCGGACATCGCGTTCGTGGTCGGGTATGTCAGCCGTTTCATGGAGGACCCACGCAAGGATCACTGGTCGGTAGTGAAGAGGCTGCTGCGCTATATCAAGGGGACGCTCGATTAAGCAATCATCTTCCCCAAGAGTGGTGGCAAGGGTGGGCTACGGCTCACAAAAAAATTGGTTTGTATGACATCAGCACACTGTCATGGTAAGTACAAAATTGGTCATAAAAAGTGTCTATGACAAAAAAGCAGCGTCATGCCAGTCATCATATAACGACCGTCACATAATGTACCTTGTGACGATAATATTTAGAACCGTCACAAAATGTTACGACCTTTTGTGACGGTTGTGTCTTTCCGTCACATATTGTTATCTTTTATGACAATTGTAACTGTCACGTATTGGTCAGTCAACGCGTCACCTAATGTATGCAACGTCATAAATGGTACGTGCGAGGACAGTCTCAGATAAGTTTTTTTGACGACACAGAAACGTCATATATAAGTATGTGGATTTTGTGACGCCTAAATTTTGTCTTGTTTTGTATGGTAGTTAGAGACATTTTGAGACGATTGTATGGCGTCACAAATTGTCCTCTCATTCATGACTTGCGTGGCAGCCATATTTATTGACGACACACTGATCTTTCATCACAGCTCATAAAAGCATAATACACATATATATCAGCCAAGCCATCATCCACAATATTCTCATCACAAGTCATAGATCATACACAATTCAGTCAAGCCATCATGCATACACATAAATTCAAGACCAGAAGATAGTGGTTCAACATGTTCCAGCACACTTGTTCCACCACATAGTTCCAGGTTCCATCAGGCATGTTCCACCACAAGAGGTCAAACATACAGAGGTTCCACCACAAAGATTCAAACATACAAACAGATTGCATATAGTTCTGACAAAGTTCTAACCACAGAGTAAGTTCTAGCAAGGTAGCAAAAGCTTAGGCAAATGCATCACCCTCAGACACTGCATTCATACCTACCTCAATCTTTCTGAAGTTTCAGGACAGCTCGTAGCAGTGCATTAGTCTCTTCAAACTTGGTATGCATCCCCTTCACTTCCTCTTGGGTCTGACGCAGCAAACTTTGGTTTTCTTCAAGTGCGGCATGTTGAGCTTGAAGCTGTGCTTGCAACTCTTCCTGCTTCCTAGCAACTTCCTCTCTTTCTGCTTGGAGTGTTTCCTCAAACTGAGCTTGCAGGCATGCTTGTGTGGCTGTCGATGTGGACCGGCCAGTCTTCGATGGTCGAGGGACACCAATGTTAGGAAGGAAGGTGGATGAACGGCTGATCTGGCTGAGACAGTCATCAACAATCTTGGAGGGAGACTTTTGTTCTTCTCCTTCTTCTGGCTCTCTTTCCTTCTCTACAACCATTTGTTCCTACATAAAATGAATCCACTTAATAACAAGGCCATACAACAGTGTTGAACTAGGCATTTACTTGAGTGCAGTACATGCATGTATCCATTGATTTTGTAACTTACATATATTTCATTTGCAAGAGGAGTACAACCATTTTGGGGACTACTCATACATTCCCCAAAGAAATCAACAGCATCTGGCTCCATGTTGTTGTACTTAGTCCTCTGCAACATGTTAAAAACTTGGGATATAAGATTAGCCATAGATTATTTGTACATGCTAACAGCAAGATGCCAAAATATGTATGCACTACAGATCATACAAGTATTTGCCTCTAGATTTTTTATGCCAACAACAAATACAATCACTAGCAAAGTCAACTAATTACTGACAGTTCAAGAAAAACAACATAGGAACATGCATCAATGCAACCTGGACAGATCAAGAATAATAACTTGGCCTAAACAACACCTACTACTGATGATGATCATCTCTGATGACATAGCAATTCCTCTTGCAGATTTCAGTTTCAAATGGTCACCATAAAAGAATTGGAGCCTAAACACCTATTGATTATAGCTCACTCGGCACAGCGCAAATATTATGAACATGGGAGCTCATCTCAGAAATAATTGGAGCACGTGCTAACTTGACAGTTCAAAAGCACATGGTAATTACTAAGCTACAAATGTACAAAAGACATAGTATCCGTACCAGGCTGTATCGATGGGCAATATAGGACCTAGCTCCAGTCCTTTGATGAAGCTGCACTTGGGCTCAGTTTACTTTATTCTTAGCACATTTTTCCTGCACCACATGCAATACAGAGTTGTCATTCACATGCACAGTTTGCATTGCATATTAACAAAAGCAGATAATTCAGGCATGGACCTGATTCTTTGGGTCACACTAGTACTCTACCAGCTTGGTCCATTCCTCTTTTTTCATTTTAGGTGGAGGTTGCTTGGCCAGCAACTGTTCTTATGTCAGTGACTCATCGAAGTACTTCTTTTTTAGGTGATACCTTGTCTGCCTTACTCCCCTCTTAATGATATCAGTGCATGCAGCTTTACTTGGTGCCTCATTCTTAACATCCACATCCAACCTTGACTGAAGCCACACAAAACATTTATTAGATACAATTTTTCACATGGGAGTAGAGTAATGCAAGAGAGTATTTGGAGGAGTGAAATAGCTGTCTCACCGCCACTTTGTCAAGCACTTTTTTTACTTCTACCTTTCCCGCATCATTGTCATAAAACTTCCATGGTGTGTAGATGGGCATGTTGTCTCTAAGGGCAACACCAGTTTCTGATGCCAGCTTCGCTGCCTGAAGTGGGACATCAGGTCTTTTCTTCCCTTCAGCCACTTGGATAGCCAGCTTCTTTCCTCTATATAGCATCTTCTCTAAGCCATGACCCATGGTTTTCTTGCGGACATTCTTTGGGGGCGCTGCATTAGCAAATAATGATCAAAAGATGTTATTAAAGCAGTAACAATTGTAGATAGTGAATGGAGAAACAAATGCTTAGAAACTCGTATTGTTTACCTAGAACTAAGTCATCTCTTGGTTCTCCTTCATATGTATGACCCTCTAAATTAGCGGCATCAAATTGCTCAGCTGACTCATTGATGTCATTGCTTTGCCTAGAGCTCTGTCCACCTAGTGAGGTGTCTGTAGGAACTGCTTGGTTAACACTAGTTATGGGAGTAGGTTGTTGAGATAGGGTAGCAGTGGCTCTAGGAGTACTATGCTCAGTGTTTGCACCAGGCGAAGACATGGCTGCACTAGACTTGGTGAATCTAGGAGGACTAGGTATTGTGTTTGCACCAGGCGCAGACATGGCTGCACTAGTCCTGGTGAATCTAGGAGGACTAGGTACTGTGTTTGCACCAGGCGTAGACATGGCTACACTTTTCCTGGTGTATCTAGGAGGACTAGGCTATGTGTTTGGAATAGGTGAAGACATGGCTGGACTGGTCCTAGTGACTCTTAGAGGAGTAGGCACTGTGTCTGTAGTTTCTGTGGTGTGGCTGCCGCTTGTAGTGAGGTGGCCTTGCAGTTGGCTGCTACTGGAAATGGCATTTGGTTTTGGGTTGGCTTTCAAAGTGTTCTTAGGAGGCAATGGATGTCTTGGCCTAGGTGGTGGACGGCCTGCAGGCGAAGGCATGGCTGCACTTTATGCAAGATGGCACAAGGAAAAGAGGGTACCAGTTGAGAATGAAATAAGACATCCTACTGATGGAGAAGCTTGGAAAGAATTTGATAATACTTTCAAGTCTTTTGCAGATGATCCCCGTAGTTTGAGGTTAGCCATTGCTACTGATGGATTCAACCCATTTATTCAGATGACCAATTCATACAGCATCTGGCCAGTGATAGTGGTTCCATACAATTTTCCACCATGGATGTGTATGGACCAATCCAATTATATGCTTGCTTTAATAATTCTAGGCAAAAAATCACCGGGCAAAGATTTCCATGTGTTCATGCAGCCTTTGATAGCAGACATGCTAACTCTTTGGGAAGGTGTCCCTACTTATGATGCATATGAAGGCAAAGAATTCAGTCTGCGTGCAGCGATTCTGTGGGGAATCAATGACTACCCTACATTAGGCACCGTGTCAGGCAGAACTACTAGGGGTTACTTCGCATGTGTGCACTGTGATGAGAATCCATACTCCGAATGCCTGAGAAACAAAATTGGTTTCATAGGCCATAGACGTTTCCTCCCAAACGACCATCCCTGGAGGAAAAACAGATCTTTCGATGGCCACCATGAAACTAGAGAGCAGCCAAGGAAATTTAGTGTAGATGAGGTTATGGCAAGGTTGGATGAAGTTTGCTATGTTCCAGGCAAAAATCCAGATAAGCCGAAATCAAGAAAACGACGTCGTAATGGAGAACCAGTATGGCATCTGAAGGTTAGCCTGTATGATTTGCCATACTGGTCAAAATTGAAGCTGCAGTACAACCTTGATGTTATGCACATAGAGAAAAACATATGTGAAAACATTTTGTCAACTCTACTTAATATTCCAAATAAGACAAATGACACAATCGCTGCTAGACTAGATTTGGAAGACAGAGGTATAAGAAAAGAGCTTCATTTGTAGGAAGACACTGGTAATTCATCCTCAAAGCCCAAAGCTTGTTACGTTCTAACACCAAAAGCCAAGAAGAAGTTCTTGCAGTTTGTAAGCAATGTTAAATTTCTAGATGGCTATGCCTCTAATATATCAAGATGTGTCAATATGGAGGGAGGAACAATGCATGGGTTGAAAACACATGACTGTCATATACTGCTACAGCGTATTTTACCAGCTGGCCTTCATGGTTTGGTGCGCAAAGACGTATATGAAGTAATTGCTGAATTGGGTAGGTTTTTTAGGCAACTTTGCTCGAAAACTCTAAAGGTTGATGCACTACACCAAATGAAGGAAGATATTGTAATTATCCTTTGCAAGCTAGAGAAAATTTATCCTCCTGCATTCTTCGATATTATAGTTCACCTTGCAGTACACTTACCTGATGAGGCACTCCTTAGGGGACCGGTTCAGTATGGATGGATGTATCCCATTGAGAGAAGATTGGGCACCTTTAAGCGTTTCATCTGCAATAAAGCAAGACCTGAAGGATCTGTTGCAGAGGCATACACTGCATATGAGTGTATGACCCAGTGCTTAACATATTTCAGTGACATTTTTACTAGGTTCACTAGGCCTGAAAGAAACTTAGATGCAAACATAACATGTCACCCAATGGTTACTCTATTTTTTGTCATGGTATTAACTTGTTGGGTGCTTCAACACTTCATTACGAAGATAAAGACTATGACTCCATGGTTTGGTTTGTTCTAAATAACTGTGAAGAGGTTGATGAATACAAAGAGTGAGTAATTGTTGTCATTTCATTTATGCCAATTTTAGTCAATATTAGTCTCACAATAAACTAATTAACTACTTCCTTTGCAGAATGTATAGAGCCCAATTGGAACAACAACAGGTCAATAATATTGAAAAATGATGTCAACACACTTTGCTGCATGGTTTGAGAAACATGTGCGTGCAACTTTTACAACCTGAGTGAATCATTTATGATACAATAAATTTTCAAAATCACCAATTCTCTGTGTTTTCCTGTAGATTACCAGATTGAATTACGAAGGCACAGCAAATGTTGATGAAGACTTGTACTCACTCGCATGTTGACCGGATAGGTGTGTGCGATCATACATAGCTTGTATAATCAATGGGGTACGGTACCACACTATGGCTCGTGAGGCACACAGGAAAACACAAAACTCCACCATTAAGACTACAGGGGATCACAATGATGTCACTATTGACTACTATGGGACAATCAGAGATATTATTGAGTTGAGTTACACTAAGAACATCAAAGGAGATAGATATGTTATCTTATTACGGTGTGAATGGTACAATCTTGAGGGAAGGACATACCAAATGAAAGATGATGGTTACTTCAAGAGCATTAACATCGAAGGCTGATGGTATAAGAATGATCCTTTCATTCTAGCCATAGAAGCTTCACAAGTATTTTTCTTGGAAGATGCAAAGTTCGGCTCATCTTGGCGAGTGGTACAAGAATTTGGCCATCGACATATATTTGATGTTGAAGATTCCGACGAAAAGCAACCAATCTATGAACAAGTATAGATGAGATGTCAAGAGGCATACCAAGAGGAGAATACTTCGTCCAGAGATGGTACAGTGGGAGACATTTATCCTGATATGGATTTGTTGCACATGGACAATCAACCAAGCAGCCCTATTAGTAGAGACCTTGTCGAGAGCATATGTGGACATCAACATACAGCTCAAGGTGATGAAACAGACGGCGAAGATGAAGATGAAACCTTCCTTGAGTACCATAGTCCAGATGAAGACAACATATCCAAAGAAGACAGTGATGATGACTAGCCTTTGCATTTCTGGAGCTATTTGTGAACCATGAACTTCTGTTAGTGATTCTGTTGTATCTGAATTATGCCATTGAAATTTGTATCTGAATTATGAAATTGTAAGACCTTGTATACAATGATTCTGTTTCAATGTTAAACTTGATTTATGAATTCTATTCTATGCACATGTAACCTATTGGAAGTTACATATAGGCTATATGCTGCCAAAATATCATGGATATGTTATATGTTGCCCATAATTCATTGAGATGATATATACTACAAAAATTTTGGGTTTTTATGACAACCTGACAGTGTCATGGAAATTACAGGATCTGTCATGATATATATGCTAGAAGTTACATACATGCTACCAAAATTTCATCACACACAGGTTACACATCAAAGCAAAAGGGATGTTTAATTCTAACATACATCACAAAGGTGCATATTTCATCACACAGACAGGTTACATATCCATGCACACAAGAGATGTACAACAGCACAAAGGCACATATTAACATACCAACTGCAAATACATCCTGGATAACAGGTTCAATACAACATGTCCTAGCCTACTTCATCATCATAGCCAAAAGCATATCAAGTGTGACCAACATATCCAACCTACTTCACAACATGTCCTACTTCATCATCATTGCCTACTTCAACACTACAGTTACAACCAAAAGGATGGCCAACACCAAGAATGTTACATTCAGACAGCCACACACAAGACAAATACAGCTTCCCATGCCTTCCCTATTCTTGCCAACCATTTCCTTCAACTTGTTCAGATTCTGCTCTAAGCTATCAATTTTTTCCACCAGCTTAGGAACTTCTGTTGTCGAAGTTGCTACAATGGTCGAGGAAGCTGACAGTAGATAACCATTATCATGAACACCACATATTCTTCCTCGAACCAATACCTAGTACATGTCCCCTGCATCCAAATTAAAACAACAGGCAAATCAACATCAATAGTGTAGCCACTGAATGCTAAAAACACTACCATTCTTAGGCATGCCCATTCAAACAAGAATGAAATTTGGGCAATGCAAAATGATTATAACACTGACATTTCGATAGTTCTTCCTAGGGCACTTGAAAAATCTCCTTTCAATGTTATACTCAGACTGCGTGGTAGTGGCAGCAAACACCCTCACGCCCTTGCAATCAGGGCACATTATCAATGGCAACCCGGTCACATCATCAATCGACGCCTGCAACTCGACAGTAGTGGGCGGAGGCACTGTAGCAACAACAGCAAGGGGTGCGGGTTGTTGGGAAACCCTAGCTATGCTTGACTGCCGAGTGCGAGTGGTAGATGACGACGCCTGCGACATGAGAACTTGAGGGAGCGGGGATTGATTAGGCCTCACACATCAACTATAAAGGGGGGAGGTGAGCGACGGGGAAAGGCAATGGAGGGGGAATAGGGAGGTGGATGAGGGCAACACTGCCATAATGGCGCACCTGGGGACTAGGAGCATGCCGCCGACCAATGAGATGGAGTCACCACCGGTCATCGGAGATCCACGCTCCACCGAGCAGGCTTGCAATGGATCTGCGCGCTGGCTCTGCCTAGAGGTCACCGCGTCGTCAGTTGGGGAGTTGGCTCCGCCCAGAGACCAGCCACTAGCAGCGCTCTGCCTAGAGGTGGCCGCACCGTTAGTTAGGGAGATGGGTAGCTAGCTCCACCCAGAGGCCACCCGCTGCCGTCTTCAGTTGGGGAAATGGGGAATGCAACTAGTCAACAGAGAGGGGTCAAGGGTCCACCTCCTATTGGGGGTATATTGACATTGGGGCTGTCATGTTTGAAATAACAAACAGTGACGCTCCAAAGCCGTCACATAAAAACAACACATATCGTCATAAAAACACCATTGTCAACCAGCTCCTGGCGACTTACATTTTGTGACGACACTTGGTACCTTTATGTGACAAAAAAATAGTGTCGTCATAAATAGTTATGGTTGTCTTGATTTTATGACGCTATAGACTTTTGCATCATATTATGATATATTATATGACCAAAATTTGCCCCGTCATGTGGATTTTTGTCATAGAAAGAAGGATTTCTTGTAGTGTCACGGTCTTTAGTGAGGCTATTGGACCGCTCGGCACCACTCCTGGAGTGGTAGGATCTACTGCTAGAGCGGTCGGCACCACTCCTGGAGTGGTCGGCTCCACTGCTAGAGCGCTCGGCACTGCTGCTGAAGTGCTCGGCATTCCCTCTGGAGGGGTCGGCATTGCTGCTGGACTACTCGGCACCACTCCTAGGGTGGTCGGCACCTCTTCTCCAGTGTCTCCACCACCGTTGATGACTAAGTGTTCGACGACGAAGGTGCAGCTCAAGCTATTAGCTTCCCCCATGCCCAGACCCTCCTAGTCCCAGGTTGCCATCTCATCGAACACCACATCCCTAGAGATCACCACCTTACCTCTCTTGGGATCATAGAGCCGATACGCCTTAGTGCCCTCTTCATAGCCCAGGAGCACCATCGGCGTGCTCCTATCTTCCAGCTTGCCGAGGTGAGGCTTGGTGTTCTTTACATGGCCAACATAGCCAAATGTCCTGAGGAAGGACACATTCGGCTTGCATCTTGCCCTTTAGGGCCTTGGTGGGCGCGCGGTTGAGGATGAACACTACCGTGGTTACCGCCTCTCCCCAAAACTTTGTCGATAAGCTTTTGGCCTTCATCATCAACCTTGCCATGCCGACCACCGTCTGGTTTCGCTGCTCCACCACGCCATTCTACTATGATGTGGATGGCGTGGTGTGGTGACACACCACCCCTTGATCTGCACAGTACGCGACAAACTCCACCGAGGTGAACTCGCCGCCGCGATCCGTCCTTAGCATGCATAGCTTCTTCCCACTCTCAGCCTCCTCCGCCTCACCCTTGCTCGTCAAGAACTGCAGCCACATGTAGCGGCTGCAATCATCCACGAGTAGAATGAAGTACTTGCGCCCGTTGTGCGTTGCCGGCGTGATCGGCCCGCAGAGGTCACCATGGACTAGCTCAAGGGCCTTAGTCACACGGTACTTCGCCATCTTCAGGAATGATAGCCTTCTTTGTTTCCTGGCCAGGCAGCTATCACACAGCTTGCCGGTGTGCTTGATGTGAGGCAGCCCAATCACCATCTTCTCCAGCCTACCAAGAGCGTCAAAACTGAGATGGCCATACCGGGTATGCCACAGCCACGACTCCTCCGTGTGCCATGCAGCCAAGCAGATGGGCTGCTCCACCTTCAAGTCGAGCACGTATAGCTGGTTTTGGGACCTCTTCACCTTGGCAAAAAGCCGCTGCTCCCAGTCCCTAATCCTAAGGACACCGTCCTTGATCAGTACCTCATTGCCGTGCTCATCCAGCTGGCCAATGCTGATGATGATTGAACACAGCTGTGGGATGTAATATACATTCGTCAGTGCATGGTGCTCGCTGTTCTGGCACCTAAAGATGATGGTGCCATGCCCTCGGATCGCCACCCTTAAGCCATCACCAAACTTTACCATGCTGGTCACGTTGTCGTCGAGCTCAGAGAAGGCTACCTTGGAGCCCATCATGTGGTTGCTGGCATCGGAGTCCAGGTACCATCGCTGCTCCTGCTCATCGCCCACACATCCAAGGTGGACTTGGGTGCGTGGTTCGTCGAGGTTGATAGCCTATAGAGCCTTCCCGTGCTCCTCCACTGTCGTCACCTCTCCCTTCTCCTTAGCCTCAATGTCGTGTAGTGCACAGAACGTAGCCATCAGGAGAGTGGCCTCATCATCATCATCAGCCTATGCCAGATGAGCC
>NW_027096635.1:0-22270 GCF_019320115.1 Miscanthus floridulus | reverse complement strand
TAAAGCTCGAGGCTCCACACAAGAACATCAAGTCCAAGGAGCACAAGGTGATCAGCTGGTTGATGGTGATCCTAGTAGAACAGCCCTTATCGGGGCCAACCTGGATCCCAAATAGGAAGATGCGCTCATCAGGTTTCTGAGGAGCAACGTGGATGTGTTCACATGGAAACCTGCTGACATGCCTAGTGTACCTCGAAATTTGATCGAGCACTCCTTGAATGTCAACGGCAAGGCCAAACCTATCAAGCAGAAGCTACAACAGTTTGCTCGCGACAAAAAGGAGGTGATTAGGGTAGAAGTTACACGGCTTTTGGCAGCCGGATTTATCAAAGAAGTGTATCATCCAGAGTGGTTAGCCAACCCGGTTCTTGTATGCAAAAAGAATAATGAATGGAGAATGTGCGTTGATTACACTAATCTCAACAAACACTGCCCTAAGGACCCCTTTGGTTTACCTCGCATAGACGAGGTCATAAATTCAACCGCCGGTTGTGAGCTCCTTTCCTTTCTCGATTGCTACTCTGGTTATCACCAGATCGCTCTCAAAAAGGATGACAAGATCAAGACATCTTTTATCATGCCCTTCGGCGCCTACTGCTACACAACCATGTTGTTCGGGATCAAGAATGCCAGGGCTACCTACCAACGCGCTATACAAGCTTGCCTCAAAGACGAGATAAAATACGACCTCGTCGAGGCTTATGTTGATGATATAGTTGTCAAAACCAAGGAAGCTCATACCCTTGTTGACAACCTGGAATGCACCTTTGCAGCCCTGAAACACATTCTAGTGGAAGTTAAACCCAAAGAAGTGCATCTTTGGTGTTCCTTCTGGCATACTACTCGGCAACATCGTCAGTCACGACGGCATACGCCCTAACCCAGAGAAAGTCAAAGCTATCTTGGACATGAAGCCGCCCAAAAAGGTGAAGGATGTTCAGAAGCTTACAGGATGCATGGCCGCCCTCAGCCGTTTCATATCAAGACTAGGCAAAAAAGGATTACCGTTCTTTAAACTACTCAAAGCATCCGAAAAGTTTGAGTGGTTGGAGGAAGCAGATGCTGCCTTCACACAGCTGAAACAATACCTTACATCACCTCCGGTCCTCACTGCTCCAAGAGAAGACGAAACACTCCTGCTTTACATTGCGGCTACTAATCGAGTGGTCTCCATGGCCATGGTGGTCGAGCGAGACGAGCCCGGCCACATCTACAAGGTACAGCGACCAATCTATTTCATCAGTGAGGTGCTCAATGAGTCCAAGACTAGGTACCCACAGATTTAGAAGTTGATCTATGCCATACTGATAACATCCCAAAAGTTGAAACACTACTTCGACGGATATCGTGTGGTGGTCATGACTGAGTACCCTCTGCGAGTCATCATTAGCAACAAGGATGCGAACGGGCGCATCGTCAAATGGGCAATAGAGCTATGCCCCTTCTCCTTGGAGTTTGCAAGCCGCACTACAATCAAGTCTCAGGCACTCATCGATTTCATCGTCGAGTGGACAGACTTAAGCACGCCTTCCTCTCCTGGATCCGACAAGTATTGGACAATGTACTTCGATGGCTCTCTCAACATTGACGGTGCAGGAGCAGGAGTCCTTTTCGTGTCACCATCCAAGGAGCAGCTCCGGTACGTCCTCAGGATTCATTTCCTAGCATCTAATAATGCCGCTGAGTACAAAGCATGCCTACATGGTTTGCGCATTGCGGTTGAGCTTGGCATTAAACATCTCTATGTCTATGGAGACTCTGCTCTGGTCATCAACCAACTCAACAAGGACTGGGACACAACCAGCGAAAAGATGGATGCATACTGCAAATCGATCAGAAAGCTGGAAGGCAGGTTCTATGGCATCGAGTACATACACGTGGTCTGGGACAAGAATCAAGCAGCAGATGCACTGTCAAAGTTAGGATCATCCCGAGCAAAAAATCCCACATGGTGTATTCGTCCAAGACCTACTCACGCCTTCCATCGAAGAGGAAGATTCCACGGCAGACAAGCCTCCAGACCAGCAATTGGTGGCTATGGTTCCAGCGTCAAGCACCGCTGAGCCGCCTCCGACCACTCATGAGCCTGACTAGAGAATACCTTTCATCAAGTACCTAACAGATGGTAGCGGTTACATTGATCGGACAGAAAATGAGCGCTTGATGCGTCGCAGTAAGCAGTACCTGCTCGTCGATGGCAAGCTATGGCGCAAGAACACAAAGGAGGAAATCTTGATGAAATGTATAACCCAGGAGGATGGCGAACATCTCCTGGACCAAATCCACTCTGGCTCCTGCGGCAATGACGTGGCCTCAAGAATGCTGGTCGGTAAGGCTTTCCGAGCAGGGTTCTATTGGCCATCAGCAGTAGCCAACGTAGAGAAGCTAGTCCACCACTGTGAGGGTTGTCAGTTCTTCGCCAAGAGAATCCATGTACCAGCACATGAGATCCAGACAATACTAGCCTCTTGGCCCTTCGCATGCTGGGGACTGGATATGATTGGGCCCTTCAAACTGGCTCCAAGGAAATTTACATGCGTCTTTGTGCTGATCGACAAATTCTCTAAGTGGATAGAATACATGCCTTTGGTACAGGCATCCTCAAAAAAGGTTGTCATGTTCCTTGACTAGGTCATCCACCATTTTGGCATACCCAACAGCATCATCACTGATCTAGGTACTCAGTTCACCAGGAATGCTTTTTGGGACTTCTGCGATGAAAGGAGCATAGTAGTAAAATACGTCTCGGTGGAGCACCCTAGAGCTAATGGACAAGTCGAGTGGGCAAATGGCATGATCTTAGACGCATTGAAGAAGAGGATGTATAGAGAAAATGACAAAGCTCCCAGAAGATGGCTCAAAGAGTTACCAGCAATGGTCTGGGGCCTCAGAACTTAGCCCAGTCGTAACACCGGCGTCTCACCATACTTTATGGTTTACGGCGCTAAGGCAGTCCTCCCACCAGATATAGCTTTCAGATCAGCACGAGTAGAGAATTTCGACGAAGGCAAGGTCAATGAAGTACGGGAGCTAGAAGTGAATAGCGCAGAGGAGAAGCGGCTCAATTCTTGTGTACATACGGCCAAATACCTTGCTGTTTTGCGCAGGTATTACAACAAGAACATTAAAGAGCAGTTCTTTGTGATCAGGGACCTGGTCCTAAAGTGGAAGATGAACCAGGCTGGTGTCCATAAACTCGCAACCCCATGGGAGGGGCCCTTCATGATCAAGGAAGTCACACGACCAACGTCTTACAGGTTAGCTCACCTGGATGGTACAGACGTACCAAACTCATGGCACATCGACAAGCTTAGATGTTTCTATGCTTAACTACTGAGATATGTACTCCTCTTGTACTTTTGATTTACTTCAATAAAGCTATTATGATTTCTTCGACCACTCTAATGTGTCACTTTGAATTTTATGGTTTTTCTAACTTAGCCAGTAAAAGCCGACCACCACTCCTTCTATAGTTTTTGGAGCAGGCCCTATCTCCGGTTCCTCCCAACACGTGCATGGGATCCGCTCTCTACATTACGGGTGATCGGTAGGTCCCCCTTGGTTTGACTTGTCCGCATCTACATGTGCACAGGTCACTCACCTCACACTCCGACCACATGGCAAACTAGGGCTACACAAACTTTTCAGGATGATGTGTCGAGCAAAATGGTACAACTAAACAGAACGTTAACATGTTCTCACTTAGTTACACCAACATGAGTTTCAAGCTTAAATATGTTTTATACAAAGCAAACAAGCTTATCATGATATACAGTTACGCTATTACAAGCTTGCCTGAAGAGGCCCAAGTTTAGAATAACACAACTATGTCCTCCTTCTACAGCTCTAAGCATATTACATTGGCTAGTCGGGGCGCGCGACACCTACTGCTCGCTGCTCCCAATATCCTACTTGAGTCTTGGGGACTCTTGTGCTGGTCGAGCTGAAGGGGATGGCCCCGCTGATGCCTGGCTTGTCGAGACTACAGGCTTCATCGGTTGGCTTACAACTAATGGCGTTCCCAGCTGACTTGTCGATGGCGTACCCTGTACAGGTGCTGTGCTGCCTCCACATAGGTTAATGTCACCAATTATCTTTGACGATAGGTCCAGCTGGGCCATCCAAAGTTCCTCAGCCTTATCTGGGTCTACCTCCTTTGGGTATCCACCCTCTAGGCTCTTGAGATCGATCAGGGGGTAGTGGGCATGCACCATGCTTAGCACATGTGCACCCGTGTACTCACCCGCCTCCTTCACGAACTCTTGGAACCATCCCCATGCTTTTCTACATCTCTCGACCAGTCCAAGCTAGGGCGTCCTTGGCTCTTCTTCTATGAGCGCCAGGTCAATAAGGTCAAGGACGGGCAAAATGCTAGTTGCCACTTCCTGGCACCGGTTCTTCCATGTGTCCCGATCCTCGGTGGTCTCTAGGCATCTTGCCTTCCAGCCGTCACGCTCTTTCATCACGACTTCTAGATGTTTCTTGGCATTGACTTTTAAAACTGCAAACCATACAAGACATCAAAATGTAATGGCACGACAAGATAAGGTGGGCAACAGAATGAGAAAGGTGGTCTGGAATACTTACTTCTCAGTTCCTCCTTCATCTTGGTTGTGCGGTCCTGGAGTTGAGACTGGTTGCACGCTAGTTTCTCGTTGTCCCCCTTCAGGCGACCACACTCGGCGGTCACATGGCTATTCTCCTCTTGGAGATGGGTTACTTCGGCTTCTAAGCCTGCACTATAGTTGTTACTACCAACAATGCAATAATACGTGTCATGCACTTGCTATGATAAAATGAAAACTTACTTGTTTTTTCCTGCTCTTTGTTACTGAGCTGGCCAACTAGGTTCTAGTTTTGTGCCTCTTGATCCATCCTCTCCTAGTCGGCGGCTTCAAGTTGGTGGCGCAAGTGTTCCACCTCGGCCGCTAGTTCTCTATTGTTGGTCATAATTCCCTCAATCTGGTCGAAGCACCTCTTTCGGTACTTTGCGGTCTTCATCAAGTCCTGCATATAAACAAGCTAAGTCAGATAGTTTGACTACATAGCAGGGTGAAGTGGTCAAGCCAAACATACCTGGACTTCTATCACTAGACGTTTTGCTGCTCGTTCAACTTTTAGGGTCTCTTCGACCTCTAGGATTTCCTCATGCATAACCCACTCGTCATTCCGCCAGCGCGACACATATACATGTTGTCGCTTGTCTTGGGGGCAGCCCAGGATCTCTTCTACTTCATCCTCTTCGGCCTCTTGTTCAGGGGGTGGCACTGGTCTAGAGTCTGTAGTCTCTGCGACCACTATGGCTTTCCCACGAGCCATAGCATCGGCAAGCGTGCTCTGTGCCAACTCCGGTTGCTGCTCCTTGGCTTGGTCTAGTTCCCTTGGCACCAAGGTATCCGCCTCAGCAGGGTTAGTGCTCGGAGCACTTGTACTTGGCTTGGCTCTCTTCTCGACCAGCTGCTCGGGGACTATCGTCTGGCTACTCGTCTGCTGAGGTTCCGGTGGAATTTCTTCTATAGGTTCCTCCATAGCTGGCTACTGAGCAGTTCTTTCTGCCAGTACTGGCGAAGCCATGCCACACCCGGCTAGCTGGTCAGGATTTTCGGTGGACGCCGACCTAATATACCAGAGGAAAGTTCAGAAGGCAATAGTATTCAATGCAAATTATAAGATTACATCAAGGTTACAGATACTTACAGCTTGGAAGCACGGAATGACGTGGCAAAAGAGCGTCTCTTCGACCGCGCCTGCTCCACGTGCTCGGTGGGTTCCACCGGGTCTTTTTCCATGACCGGTACTGGCACCGGGGTTTGGTGCTCGACACTTCCTCCGCTTGTCCTCTATGTTGCAATGGTCAGTGATGCGATCACTGCTAGCACAGAGGAGCCACCCTGCTTTGTTGACTCCATTTGTCTCCTCCTTTTTCGAGGGATGAGTCAGAAGATGTCCGCATCCTCTATTTCATCGTCTAAAAGGGGGAAGATGCCTGACGACATTTGTTGGCCGCCGGACGCTTGCTAGCAGCCGTTGCCTCCTCCCCAACCCCGAGTATCGCCCAGTCGACGTCTTCGGTCCTAGCACTAGTCTGGGCGGTTGGGCTAGCAACTTGCGGCCAATCCACACCAGGGGGTGGAGACACGAACACTGCTGCCCGGTCATGATCATTGCTCTGGGAAACATAAAGGCGACAACACAATCAAATTTTGTTACAACATAACTCTGCAGGTACAAGGAAGTATCATTTACCTTTGGGGGAGGCCGGGCCAGGTTGAAGGCATGCTCGATGTTGCTTAACCTAACATAATTGGGATCAGCTAAGTTGAATAGCTCCCCAATCCTAGCCTTGACTTCGATCTTGTCAAGCGCCTCTTTCCTGGTCCTCGTTGGATCTGCGCACCCTTAGTATTCGTATCCAGGATGCACCCTCTTCTGGCAGGGCTGGATCCTTTAGCTGATGAAGTTTCCGACCACGCTTGGACCATCCAGCTTTCCCCACGGGATCATCTCGAGCAGTTCTGCGATCTGCTCCAAGTTCTCGGGCTTCTCCAACTAGCTGTTCTTCTTCTCCGGAATCAACCCCACGTCGCATAGGGTGATCATGTTCGGCTCTTCATGGATGTAGAACCACTTCTTGTACCATTCATCTAGTGAGGTGTTCCAGGGGCAGTGCAAGTACTGGGCCTTCATACCATCATGAAGATTGAGGTATACGCCTCCGGCTATCTTTGAGCCGCCGCTCCCTTTCTTCCATAGATAGAACAGATGGCGAAAGAGGTTGAAATGGAGCTAGAAGCCACCATAGGCTTCACAAAGATGGATGAAGGTGGAGACAAGAAGAATCGAGTTGGGATGCAGATTGCAAATCCCAATCTCATAATACAAGTAGAGCACCTGAAGGAAAGGGTGAACTAGAACCCCAAAACCCCACTTGAAGAAATCCTCGAAAACCACAATCTCACCTGGTTGTGGATCGGGGAAGCTTTCTCCTTCTGGCGCACGCCATCCCACGAGTGCCTCGTTGTGGAGCACTCTCATGGCGACGAGGTCTTCGATGGTCTGCTCATTGCTCCTTGACTTCCACCACTCCTTCGCCGTGACTCTGCTTTTCTTCTGGGCGTCTCTCTTTGCCATTAATCTGCCCTTGCTAAAGGGGTGGATGCGGTGGAGGGGGGATTGGTGATGATTTTCAGAGGAATAGGGTTCGGCAAGAGGAAGAAGAAGGTTGCGGCGGCGAATGACAATGGGGATCGGTAAAAAGTAACTTACCAGTTCTATATTATAAATAACCAAGAGCTCTGTTGTTTTGTCCACCCAAGATTCTTGGGAGACATGCGCACGTGCCGCAGATGGTTGTTTTCACAACCTCGAGATCTACGCCAATAAACGCGCCCCTTCGTTACTAGTGTATGCGCCTCTTCATTGGTAATGTGAGAGGGCCCACACTGATGCACCTCCATACAGGTGCCAAGCGACTGTTTGCCAGAAAGAGCAAGAAGATAGAGTGACATGTTATATTCGTCTGCTTTTTTGACCAGACGTGTCAGATTGGACTTGATAGAGTAAGGAGATAAATAAATACACCAAATAATAATACAAGCGGCGTTCGTTTTTTCGCTGCATGTCTTGTGCTCAATGATGGACCAGACCACTGCTGTGATCGAGGACTGCCTAGACCACTACCATGCTCAGGGACTGCCCAGACCACTGCCGTGCTTGGGGACTACTTCGACCACTGCCGTGCTCGGGGACTGCTCCGGCTACTAATGTGCTCGGGGACTGTCCCGACCACTGCTCGGAGATCACTTTCCTTGGCTACATGTGATTTGTACTCACATACAGTTGACAGACATTTATTTAGACCTTGCTACATGGCTCATACTTCGCCTTCCAGCAAGCTCGGGGACTACATCGGTACGATGCACCTACCGGTGCATCTCGTATCGCCTACACGACGATTGGATTCTTAATTTCAATAGAAATTCTTTTAGACCCTGGCACCACATGCCTGTGTCACCTACTACCAGGCTCAGGGACTAAGTGGGCACACTTCACCTTGTGGTGAACGTGTTTATTTAATCGACCCTTATGCTTTGACTGATTGTAAGGATTACTATCATGCTCGGGGACTATCCCGACCACTGCTCGGAGATCATTTTTCTCGGCTACATGTGATTTGTACTCACATACAGTTGAGAGACATTTATTTAGACCTTGCTACAAGGCTCATACTTTGCCTTCCAGCAAGCCTGGGGGCTACATCGGTATGATGCACCTGTCGGTGCATCTCATATTGCCTGTACGACAATTGGGTCCTCAACTTAACTAGGAATTCTTTTTAGACCCTGGCACCACGTGCCTACGTCACCTACTACCAAGCTTGGGGACTAAGTGGGCACACTTCACCTTGCAGTGAACGTGTTTGCTTTTCGACCACTACACCTCTGATGATCAAGGATGCTACGCTTCAAGATTCACTTACATTTCTTTTCAGAAATACAAGTGGGCACACTTCATAGGATGGAAATCTTTTTCTTTTTTCTTAAAAGCACCATACATTCTTTAGACAACCTACTTCTATGGCAACAATGGTGGTCAGAGATGTCAAGGACTCAAGCCTTACTTGTTGAAGAAGGTAAAAATGGCGTGTCGTAGCATATTACATGGCACTCGGGGACTAGCTGTGGGGGTATTAACCCCTATACCCTTATGGCTAGGCTTGGGCCGGCCCGGATCAGTGGGTCCGGTCCACCAAAAGACAACACGTGGCCCAGCCAACCTGATCGGAGTCCCGTGCAAGGAGTTAAGGCAGATTTGGCGATCAAGCAAGATCCTGGTCGATTAGAATAGGTATCCTTATCCGGCCACATATGGTAGTTGTAACTGGCTAGGATTAGTTTCTAGATCTATAACCCTGCCCCCCGGACTATATAAGGTGGGCAGGGGACCCCTCTAAAAAACATCTCTCATTGACATACAGCAATAGAATCAGACGCAGGACATAGGTATTACGCCTTCTTGGCGGCCGAACCTAGATAAAACCTCATGTCTGTCTTGCGTCACCATCTTGTTTGAGGCTTGCGCATCTATCTGCCGACAATCTACTACCTTGGGCATACCCCTAGGTAGACTGCCGACCATATTTCGTCGACACCCGGTTACACTTTTTCCCTCTCTGTGTCGATTAAGGACCAGTCGTTGCAAATGACTCTAGGCAAGTCATAGATTATTGTCCCGAGCACATACTTGGGTATGGGCGTAGGGAAGACTTGCTGCTCTCTTGTCATGGATCCAGCTCTTTCTGGACCAACTGATGGGAAGAGGAGGTGGTGGAGGTCCTTGCACCGCACTGAGTCTGAGACTCAGAGGCAGGGGCTTGGAGTCCAAGTTTGGACGGGGACCTGGACACCTGGGACAGGAGAGTGGTGGGTTAGTCCTACTTGTGCCTAGGGTACAAGCGGGGCGTGTGCCTTCGAGGCACCTAGCTGGGCACATTGATTTCTCGAATCACCCAGTTATCCGGTATGGCTTGTCTGCGGTTTAGCACCGTAGTAAGAACTGTAAGTGGAAAAAGGAGAAGGAACAGTATTGATTGCTCAACTCTTGCTTGAAAGTAGAACAGGTGCTTATATAGATTGACTAGATGAAAACTTAATACGGCTGATGATAATAATGTATCAATAAGGACTCACTATTAGTATTGCTTTTTGCTAAAAAGAGAACCAGCAAACCATAAAGCCTAGCATATTCCTTGGAGTCGGGAAAGTATTCCCACTGGTCGGATAAGTCTTGCGAATACATTGTGTTCTCAGGGTTTATTTACCCCTGTTGCAGGTGATGCTTGAGGTGTACCATGTGTGGAGGATTCTTCTGGTGGGTTCAGACGAAATCCTCGTTATCTTATCGCTAGATGTTATCTTTTAATATTCTGATGTTTATCATTCCGCACTCTGTATTTGGTATTACAATAATGTACTTTCTAAGAAACTCTAATGTATGAGATGGACTTGTGTTGTAACTTGTTTTCATTTTTGGATCCTTGGGAAAAATGTGGATCTTTTGGGTTCTCCCTCGGGGTGTGCCCGACGGACATCGCTCGCTGTAGTTGCTTTTGGGGTGCTTAGTGTCTGGTGGAAGATGAGCGCCTCCATAAGTACGCTATTCCGGGCGGTTCTGCCACATTGTCGAGCAAGAGAATTAGCTACTATGGTTAGAAGAATCCTTGTGATATCACCTAGGTCTTCTCTCCATGCTCGCAGAGTTGTTCTAGTGTTTGCAAGGGCTAAAATGTGTGGACACCTTCCCCTTGTTTGCTCAATCAAATGCCCATCGGGAAAGACACAAAGCTTCTTTCCAGCGGTTCCCCAGTCACCGAGAAATCAGCTGGGCATCTGTTGGGCAGGCGGCTTTTCCCCTTCTCCATCATGATTTTATTAACAGGCCGATGAGACTTGTTTTATGATAACTTTCGGCCCTGTGGCGATTCAAACTCCCTTCAATCCAAAGAAACCTTGGTGGGCTGATTGCTGGTTAATGCAAATCTTTTATATCCATCCCATGATATTCTATATCTTGGGGAAGCAGTAAGTCCGAATCTGCTATCTCCTGTTATCTGTCCCCTGAATTTTCGGAACATCAATCTGTTTCCGCATCTGATTTCAATTTCACACCCCTGGCAAAACCTATCTCCTCGCCTTCCTGGGATATATATATGGGCCATGGCTGGGGATCAAAAAACAACTCACTTCATCTCAAACCTTCTGTGTCCTTAGTATTAGTTCCTGCTTTTCCGTAGATTTGTGATCATGGAGAACATCAAGAGGTTTGCTGAGGCGGCCCTCAATAGACCTGCATCATCGCTTCAGCGCCTTCATCGTCAGGAAGGTACCACTTGTGATGCCCCCACTGCCTCAGGGGATAGGGCTGACTCCATTCAGCCTTTAGGGTCCCCTTTGTTAACAACTATCTCTAGCTCCCTTGTTATCAAAGGAGGTGGATTGACAATGACGATCTGCTTGCCTCTAATAATTGGCATGGCCAGGGCTTGTTGAATGTCTCTCCCTCACAGAATCGGCTCTAGCCATGGTTCGATGTCGATCACCTCCCAAGGTCGATTCAGTGGAGGATAGGTTGGCCAAGGTTGAGGCTAGAATTATGGGTGAGACATCTGTCATAACCTTTGCTCCCTTTCAATTTCATCCTCAAGATTCTGATCATCTTCCCTTTGAGTCTTTTTAGATTTGTCTGCCCAACTGGAGAGCCCCCGATTGGCTGCGGAGCACGCGGTGGGATTCATCAACGCCAGAGGCACTATCCCAGTGGTTAGCCTGCACGACATCCCAAACCATGTTTGGGAGGTCACTTTGCATGGCATTCGCCATGGTGCCGCCATGGCATTGGCTTCTGCGCAAGCCCATTATGGCCACGAACTTCGGTTCCTTCCAATGGTTTTCCAGCCATGGCGCACCCTAGGGATTATGAACGTCTAATTGAGGATTTCTTTAGTGTGGCCAACTCCGTAGCCTTCATCTCCCAAGCCGATGATATAATAGCCAAAGTGTTTTCTGGCCCGTAGTTTGTAATAGGTGATATTAGCAAACAATTTCCCCGCTTTGAGTGATCTTTCTTTTGTTTCGTACTTCATACTATATGCATCACTCTGTCCGTGTTTGCTTTGCTCCTATGGGCAATACACATTGTATTGGCTTTTACCCCTTTGGGTTTTATTTTCGCACTAGAAGCGATATCCTTCTGGTATCGGCTATTAGAGCTGACATCCGAGCAAATTGGTTGTCAAGTATTAATCCAAACGTTAGGGTAATATTTCTTTAAATACTCCACATTTGATTGCTCTACCGAATTCTTCTTATCCATGTAGTGTTTCTAAAATGTAAGTATTGCTAGGCACACAACGTTTGATCCGATAAGGTCCTTCCCAATTAGGTGACCATTTACCGGATTTGCTGTCCTTTGACCCAATCGGCAATTTTACTCTCTAGACCAAACTTCCTTCAGAAAATTGCTCATTCTTGACCTCTTAATTGTAATATTTTGTAATCCTCAGTTTATGGGCTTCAATGTTTTTTCAAGAGCATGCAGCCGAAGGTGACTCAAGTCTTCTAAGTCATCCATCACAAGATTCTTGTAGACTTTGGCTGATAAATCACTCTGCAACATAACACACCTTGATCTAGTTTGGACTTCCCAAGAAAAGACCGCATCATGTCTATGCACAAGTTCATAAGGCGACCACATCAGCTCTTTTGCTCTTGGTCATCAAGGGCAATCCATCCCCAGCCCTCTCCAGAGTCTTGTCTCCCTTTTCCATTTTTGAAGATTAGGTCCTGAAGGTGAAACAAGCTCAGAGGAGTTTGTTTGATAGTGAAACTCTTTTGGCCAAGGGGAACCCAAAAAGGCAAGAGGCTAAAGAACTATCATAGTCAATTGATCACCTTTGTTTCGGCTAAAGAGTTGATTTTGAAAATAGCTGATTCTAGACTCTCGATCTTAATCCCACTTAGGTCTGAAAACACAACCTTTATTAAGAGAGCCCTTCGATCTTCTATCGTCAGTCATCTAGTGCCGCATTCTCTTTGGCACTAGCGAAGTGACGCTTTGCCTCCTATTAATTGTGGTTGCCTCTTGCATGACCCGAGGCGTCCACCCCTTTGTTCTATGGCTTCAAATACCAGTTGTGGTGACAAATCCTTTTACAGTGATCCAGGGCCCCCGTTCTTGATCTCCTCCACTGTGTCGATTAGTCCTTTGGAACCGAGTTCTTGAACCCTCTATTGAAATTCGCGTAATTCATATTTGCAATTTCAGATTGCGTGTTTTACCTTCTTGCTTGTGCTCTTCGATTCGCTTGCAGGAAAAGCCTTCTTGGCAAGGTCAATCAAGTTGTGCTTGGTTGATAACCAATGGAGCGGTGGTGTAATGGTTGCAGGGTTCGAATCGTGTCTGATTTGAAGCCGGATCGCCAACGTCGAGATCTCCACAAATCGAACTTACCGGCTACCTCTCGGAAGATCGGGCCTGTACTCATCAATTGGTATCAGATATTTCAGGTTTACCGTGAGGTATAATCTCATTTGCCTTAGATTCATATTTGTTCATTACCTAGAGTCCACAAAAAGCCCAAAAATATTTCAATTTCCGCTGTCCTATCGCCCTTTGTGCCTTTGCAATTTCATTTCAGATTCGTGTTGTTGAGTTTGTGTCCGTGGTCGAGTCTTGTTGCTGGTTTAGGATTGTGTTCGTGGTCGTAGTTCAATCGCCCGTTGCTGTGATTTTGTTTTCCGCCGCTATCCCATCCACCGTTCCCAAACAACAAGTCGAAGCCACCACATTACTCGACTTGCCCCGCTAGCCGCCTTGTGTAACTTCTCGCCGCCGCGCAAACCCTAGATAGGTTGCCAGCCACTCTTATTTTGCCTACATCGCAGCCCTCCTTACATCATCAGGCGAATACCTACTGCTGTGATCGGTGTTAGAGTTTAGGGACGCTTTGCCCTAACTGCCGCCGCCATGTTGTGCCTCCCGGAAAACATACCTTGAGATACCTTCAGTAAAACAGGCATAACTTTTCGCTCGTTTATCAGAAAAATCTGAAATTTTTTGTGCAGCTTCTTGACACCATTTGGACCTGACCCAAACTCGGCTTCGCCCTGTTTGGTTTCATCAGAATTGCTAAAAAAATTCGGGAAAATATAGAAAAAAAATTGTCAAAGTTTTTGCATGCTTTTCAGAGAACGTGCTGAATTTCTGTAGATCACATCCCACCTCAGTTGTAGGTGCCAATTTTTGTGGTTGCATCTTTTGTGATCCTTGTTCAAAGAAAAGTATAAAAAAATAGTAAAAAAAAAGTTTGTTTCCTACTAGTGCCTTTTGGGAAAATCCGGGAAAAATTCAGGAAAAAGGAGAAATCCGGGCTATTTGCTTGTTCTGTGAGTTCTTTCGATCGTTCTTTGTTTTCACCTTGTTGCGCTACGTCTCGACACGTCTTAGCCAGCAACTGTGATTTGTACTTTGGATCCAGATTGAACAATCGCTACTCTGCACTCGTTAATTGCTAATCCTTGCTGTCATATTGTGTGCCTACCCATAGCTCCACATATTCTTCTGTCAGCACAGGTTCATCTTGCAACTGTTACCCACGCTCAACAACAGATTGCTTCGCCACTTTGGTTTTGCTCCTGTTTGGCGTTGGTAAGAATACAGGCAAGACGGTGGTAAGCCGCTTGTGATTTTGCATTCCACTTTCACCACCACCACTTGTTTCCTTTTAGTTGATAGGGATAATACTTTGGTGTTGTCTTTTTCTATCTTCTAACCATGGTAGGAACTCCGACGGACTTCAATGAGTGCGTGTCCAAGGGTGAGCTTGCAACGTTCATGACTGAACAATGCAATCTTATGACCGAGCTGACGCGCAACGTGAACAATCTGGTCACCCGCATTGAACAGCTTGAGCAACGCCCTCCACCTTATCGTGCTAATGATGAAGATGCTGGTGATGAAGATGCGTATGCTAACGGTGGTGCCCGTTGCCGCCTCAACTTCAATCGTCGCGGTATGGCAGGTAATAATCATGGTAATAATGATCCTTTTGCTAAAATTAAATTTAGTCTACCACCTTTTGCTGGTAATGTTGATCCAGAGGCATATTTAGATTGGGAGCTTGCTGTTCAACAAAAATTTGATTCTCATAATGTTCCTGCTGAGCATAGAGTTAGACTTGCTACCAGTGAGTTTACTAATTTTGCTTTGTTCTGGTGGAGTGATCTTTGCAATGCCAATAATGCTGCTGCTGTGCCTCAAACTTGGAATGTTTTAAAGCAACGTATGAAATCTCGTTTTGTTCCTCCTTATTACCAACGTGATTTACGTTTGAAACTACAAACTTTAAAACAAGGTGATAAAGGAGTAGAAGCATACTATCAAGAATTGCTTATTGGTTTAGCACGTTGTGGTATAAATGAAGATGATGATGATGCTAGTGCTAGATTTTTTGGTGGTTTAAACCATGATATACAGAACATACTTGATTACAAAGAATGGCGCAATTTTTCCCAATTGTATCATCTTGCTATTAAGGCCGAACGAGAAGTACAGGGACGCAAACAACACTAGCCTCTCAGGTCTAACAATGGGAGGAATTTTCAATAGCGTTCCGAGCCGGAGACGCCCAAGCTTCCTGTTGCACCACAGCCATCTACATCTCCATTTTCTTCCAGGGTAAGTAAATTGTCTAATGTGCAGTTTCCACAGCTGAAGAAAGGTGGCACTCCGGGTGCTTCTACTAGCTCCTCCTTGTCCAGTTCTAAAATCATTTGCCACTGATGCAAAGGCATGGGACATGTCATGAAGGAATGCCCCAGTCGTCGCGCTTTCATTGCTACCGAGGATGGATATGTAAGTGCTAGTGATGTTGAAGATGATTTAGCCCTTGCTGCTAACATTGATGCAGATCTCATCGAGGGCGATCATGACAAGGAGGCCATCACCATTGACTCTGTGGCTGCTGCCGCGGACTACCCTAGCCTTCTTGTGCAGCTGTGTTGAGTACACGTGTGGGTCATGAAGAAGAGATGAAGATCCAACGCCACAATTTGTTCCACATGTATCTCATTGTGCAGGGTTGTCGTGTTCTCACTATCATTGATAGCGGGAGTTGCAACAACTTGGTGAGTTCAGATTTGGTTGACAAGCTTGGCTTGACCACACGACAACATTCGTATCCATATAAACTTCAATGGTTCAAGAATAGTGGTAAGACTAAGGTAACTAAATCAGCACGCATTAGCTTTTTCACAGGCTCTTATCATGATACTGCTGATTTTGATGTTGTCCCTATGCAAGCTTGTTCCATTTTGTTAGGTCACCCATGGGAATTTGATAATGATGCCTTACACCATGGTAGAACTAATACATACACTATCATACATAAGGACAAGAAAATTACATTGCTACCTTTGTCTCCTACGGATATTATTAAACATGCTAATGAGATCAAAAATAAACCTCCAACAGACATTGCTAAAAATAATGGGATTAAGTTAAAAGGAGGTGCTTTTCTTGCTACAACTCCTGCTACTGCTGAGTTATGTGATAATCCTGATGCACCATGTTATACTATGTTTTGTCAACCTTTTATGTCTGGTGCATTGCCTGCTGTCACTAACCTTTTGTAGGAGTTTGCTGATGATGGGATGGAGTCGAGGACGACTCCAATTCTACAAGGAGGGGATAATGAGGACATCGCCAAGATGGAGTTGAGGACGACTCCAATTCGAGAAGGGGAGGATGATGAGGACATCGCCACGCTGGACACACTGACGCCATGGTCTTCCCCAAGTTGCAATTTGTTTCCAACTCAGCTGCCACGTCGTCCTCGGATTCAGCAGACACGTCGTTACTGTTTCGGTCATAACTTCCTCATACGACATCGAAACGGGCCGTTCTTAGATGCGTTGGAAAGGGGACGACGATGCCATTGTTTTGGATCTGGTCCCAGCTCCAGAAGGTCCATGGATCATTCTGTGTGACCATGGCAAGGTGCTGCGTCACCTATTTGGGCCAACTTGGCCATGTATCGTGTCGGGCCTTAAGCCCAAGTTGTGGGCGCCCAACCCCTGGCCGTCCCCAACCCTAGGTTGAGTCTTAGACTATAAACACAGCCGCCGCCGCTGCTACACAATTGATCCAGGGCCCCCGTTCTTGATCTCCTCCACTGTGTCGATTAGTCCTTTGGAACCGAGTTCTTGAACCCTCTATTGATATTCGCATCATTCATATTTGCAATTTCAGATTGCGTGTTTTACCTTCTTGCTTGTGCTCTTCGATTCGCTTGCAGGAAAAGCCTTCTTGGCGAGGTCAATCAAGTTGTGCTTGGTTGATAACCAACGGAGCGGTGGTGTAACGGTTGCAGGGTTCGAATCGTGTCTGATTTGAAGCCGGATCGCCAACGTCGAGATCTCCACAAATCGAACTTACCGGCTACCTCTCGGAAGATCGGGCCTATACTCATCACGTGTAGTGGCTCATCTTTGCGATCTCGAATCCGCTGCAGATCATATTTGTTGTCGGGTTGTTCACAAGTAGCAATGAAGTTGTCGATGAATGCTTGCTTGAGCTCTTGCCAAGAATCAAAGTAGTTCGCCGGCAAGCTGACCAGCCATTGGTGGTCTGCATGGCCAACGGCGATTGGGAAGTAATTAGACATGACGTGCTTGTCAGCCATGGCTGATCTGCACACGGTTTCATAGAGCATGACCCATAACTCAGGGTTCTCCTTGCCATCGTACTTCTAGAGTTTTTCAAGCTCGAAGTTTTTGGGCCATATGACTTGGCAAAGGTGAGGGGTAAACTGCTTCAAACCCGGAGGGCCATGGGTGGTATCATATTCCATATGGTGATAGCTTTCGTGGGATGCACGATCATTGGCTCTTTGGTTAATGTGATCGCACAGATCGCGTTCTCTGAGGTAATGGCGGAGATCGTTATTGCCATCACGGTGATCCCGATTGCCCCCCTGGTTGACCCCGCGACCACGGTTATCATGGCAATTATCACAGTTGTCTCGGCGATTGTCGTCACGGTAGTTGGCCGGTTGTTGTCCTGGTAGTCACGACGGTTGTTGTCCTAGTAGTCGTGGCGGTTGTCGTCCCGACCACCATCATGACCACCATTTCCGCCTTGATGGTTGTTTGATGGGTCATTGTTGCGCAAGCCACGTTGGTTGGGTGGCTGTGAGTGACTTGAGTACTAGCGGCTGCAGCTTGATTTGACTAAGACGGATGGAGCCTGGGCTTGGTTTGCAATCTCTGTGGTCTGGGCTATAGCAGTCGTTAGGTAAGCTTGTACATCATCACGAACTGCCTGGATTTTCGAGGTGTTGGGTAGTCGTTGCATTGTCACCATAGCAATAGCTACGTTGGCGCTTGGAGTCCTGAAGACCTGCTTGTCCCCTACCCTATCAAAGGCATTGTTGAGATCGCGTGGCTAGACCCTTATGCATCATGCCTCCTCTTCTACCTCGGCTTCGGCTTGTCGGCGATTAAACCGGTCAATATTGCATGCTTTGCGTGCTAGCCTTTCTTGTTTTGTTTCACCAACTGTCAATGGCTCATCATTACTGACGACATTGATCAAGTCTCCTCACCTTGGTGGGAAAGATGGGAATCATGGGAAACTCGGGGAGTGGTCTGGGATATCCAGATCATATTCAACTTCTTCATTGTCACGACGCTGGAGCTCAGTGTGGATGGAGCCAATAGATGTGATGCTAGACGGGGAGCTTGAACCGCCCTCTTGAAGAACACAGATCCAAGCAGCGTTGTATATTGTGCGCGTAGTTGGAAATAGTGTTTTGTAGGCCATAGGGCTAAGCCTGGTAGTTCTCCATCGGGGCTTCGCACTCAGAGAGCTGGAGACCCATCGCAGGGGTTGGTCAGTAATGAATGGAGTGCACTTTAGTAGTAGACGTGACCACGAGATCCGTACTGAGTCATGCAGGATGACTGGCCTGAGCTGCTCGGGTAGATCTATTATGGGTAGTGGTTACCTGCTTGATAGGTTTATTTTGAATCGAATCTACCAGAGTTAGGGTTTCAGCAAGCTTGGTGCCGACCTGATCGATGGAGTCGAGTAGGTCAGTGTTGTCGATCTGCCTCCCTTTGTAATGAGGAAATGGACAACGGGTTGTCGGCGTGGCTGAAGATGATGCTAGTGTGGCCAGAGCTAGATCCAACATGGTCGGAGCCGTAACTGATGCTGGTGAAGCAGTGGTCGACGCAGATTGGATCCGTGCCTCCTCTATGGTCATGGCGATGAAGTTGTCAGAGCTAGTGGTCTAGGTGATTTCGCCGATGGTGAACGTGAGGTCGTTCGACATAGCCATGGAACCAGGGATGATGACCATCTTGTTTGTCTAGAGAGCAGTACGCACACCCCCTACCTGGTGCACCACTGTCGATGAAATATGGTCGGCAGTCTACCTAGGGGTATGCCTAAGGTAGTAGATTATCGGCAGATAGATGCGCAAGCAACAAACAAGATGGTGACACAGGACAGACACGAGGTTTTATCTAGGTTTGGCCACCGTGAAGGCGTAATACCTATGTCCTATGCCTAATTGTATTATTGTATGTCAATGAGAGATGTTTGGAGACGGGTCCCTTGCCCGCCTTATATAGTCTGGGGAGCAGGGTTACAGATCTGGAAACTAATCCTAACCAGTTACAATTGCCATAGGTGGCTAGATAAGGATTCCTATTCTAACCGACCAGGATCTTGCTTGATCTCCAAGTCTGCCTTGATTCCTTGCGTGGGACTCCGAGCAGATTGGCCGAGCCACGCGTCATCTTCTAGTGGGCCAGACCCCCTGGTCTGGGCTGGCCCAAGCCTAGCCATAAGGGTATATGGGTTAATACCCCCACATCCATAGTATGAAAGGTAAAGGATAAAAAATACTTGGATGACTCAGTTCTAAACTAGAATAGCTACCGTTCCCCGGTAATGGTGCTAGAAAGCTTGTTGACACTATATATGGCAAATAGATAACAGCACAAGCGCATGGATGTCAATATAGCTTTCACCCGGGAGTATTCCAAGGTATCGAATTTCCATAGGAAACATGAAGTGGACTAGTCAAGAAACAAGAGTGTCCAAGGATAGAGCAATATAGGTGATAATAGGTAGAGAGGATCTCTGTGGTTTCTAAGATACTAAAGCAAGACTAAGGAAGGTTATATCAAGGCTGTTTACTTTAGGGTGTACCTACCCTCACCTCACCCAAAGTTTGATTAGGAATAAAGCACAACAAGCCCTATGATTTAATAACTAGAACCAACGTGGTGGAATACAGAGGATGGATAGGGCTGTCACCACCTGCCACTAGCCACAATCTATCCGGGGATCTAGCCGTAAACATAGGCAAACTATAGCCTAAGCACCACGCTTAATCTATAGACTCACTACTCCAATCTAGGACTCGATGAAATAAGATTGGAGCACTCTAACCAAGCGGTGCAACATGTAAACAATAGTAATATAAACAACACTTAAGTAATGCAAAAGAACAGAGTTACCACACAGAAGATTCTGGACTTCACTTGAAAAAGAGCTTCATCCGCTGAGGCACAAGTGGAAAGGATGTCGACAATCCTGGCTCCTCCCCAAACTTATCCTCACTCTCTCCCTATCTTCTACTTCTAAGTAGTAGAGCTACAGAGCTTCGCCTAGCTACTACTCTCACTTGGAGTGAAGGAATGAATGGGGGATAATTACAAATGGCACCCACACCCCCCATATTTATAGCTTCCAAGGTTGGTTCTCTATAGGGGGTATTTGTAGAGCGGAGTGAGGCGGTGGAACAAGTCGGTGGCATCGGTCGACCGTCCACTTCCACCGACATATGAACCAACACCTGTGATGCACTCTAGATGGAGGTTGGAGGCCAACCAACTTTGTCCAAGTTGGTTTGGTGCACCTTGGGAATCAGCCAACATGGCTTAGAGCCTGTTGCCATCGATCTTTAGTGGGTGCATGTAACACCCTAAAAATTGCCTCTTTTGAAATAGAGTTAAAATGATTTTAGTTGGAATTTTTGTGCACATGAAACATAGGAAATAAATTTTTTTCATTGAATTAAAATACATCATAAGGTAGCAACATGTTTGATGCATACATGCCATTGCATTGGATTTTATTGGTTGAGTAGTTTTAATTGAAAAGTCCAAATGGTTAAAATGCTTTTGAAATGAAATTTTAAAAGCTGGCTTTGAAATAAAAGAAAAGAAAGAAAAGAAAATTAGAAAATAAAAGTATTTTTAAAGTTGTAAAGTTTATCTTGGAAAGCCTAATAGAATTGTCCATTTTTATTGGAATAGAAAGTATATTTGAAACTATACTCGAATTTGATTTGAATTTAGCTTAGAATTAGAAAACTAGAAATAGAAAAGATTTAATTTTGTAAAACTTCATCTTCTTCTTCAGCCAGCCTGGAATCGGCCTAGCCTCCTGTTCCCTCTCTCACGCGCTCAGCCAGCTCTTTTTCTTCCTAGATCAGCCCGCCCCACGTCTGACCTGCTCTTCCCGGCCTGGCCTAGTTCCGCGCCATCACTCCTCTCTATCTCTATCACGCGCACCTGCTCACCGAGCGGCCCAGCTGGCGGCCTGCTCCGCGTGCCTATGCTTGCACCGGCCTGCTTCAGCGCCCGCACGCGTCGCGTTCCTTCTCCCTCTCACTGCCAGTGGGTCCTGCCTGTCAGCCGGCCATGCTCTTTCCTTCTTCTCCCTTTCCTTTCTTCCCCGTTCTTTCCTTCCTCTGCCCGCCAGTGGGCCACGCCTGTATGGCAAGCAGCTGACGCTGTCGAGCATGCAAGGCAAGCGCCCGCCCAATCCACCCCCATTTCCCTTCCATCTACTATAGCCATGCCCTCCTATAAAGCTCCAAGCCGCATCTCCCCTTCTCCCCATTCCTCTGCTCGCATCCAACAGCTCACCGCCACCGGTAAACTCCTCCTGCCGAGCGCAAATCAACGTCGCCGACATGTCCCAAGTCACCGCCGTACTCCCCGCACCCGTAGGTAACTCCAAATTCGCGTTTTGGTTTCATTTTGCTCGGATTCCACTCACCCATGCGTCTCCCTCTCTCTCCAGCCGCTGCCGCCATCGATGACTCGCTTCGGAGCCTCCCCGGACGCCGCGCTCCATTCCAATCGCATCTTAGTGAGCCACTCGTCCTCCCCATGCTCTTTGTTCATAAAATAGTGCACTAGAATGCCATATTCGTGAGCTCCCGAGCCACTAGCCATGGTGCCACCACGGAACCAATGCTCCGGCATCCCCCTTGCCTCGGTAGCGCCCCCAACGTGTTCACACTCGCCTATAGATCATCCTAGTAGGTTTGGTTTGCCCGGGGAGGTCTAGAGCGCCGTATCAGTGCCCGCCACCGAGCTTGGCTCACCTCCGGCCATGGTGCCCTCGCCGAAGACGAGGAGCAGTGCCAGAGAATCACCCGCACGCACCCACGCCGTTGGGTTCACGTGAACGGCCAAGATTAGATCAGTCGGATTGGTTAAGTGGTCGGTCCACCATGGACCCATAGACCCGGCCTACGGCGCCAGCGCACCGCGTCCACCGCACATGGGGCACACCGCGCCAACCAGCGGCTGCCGCATGGTGCATGGTCAGCCGATGCGGTCAAACACCCAGTCAAGCCGCACCCTTTTTACAGAAAAGCCCTTCTGGTTTTGGCGAATCAACCCGT
>NW_027096634.1:0-60000 GCF_019320115.1 Miscanthus floridulus | reverse complement strand
AATGAAAATGTGCAAGAGAGTGAGCTTGAGCCGGCCATGGGGCTTAAATAGAAGCCCCCATGAAATAGAGCCATTGTATCCCTTCACTGGGTACTGATCGGGGTGACTGGACTGCTTCGGTCCAGTTGATCGGACGCTGTATCCAGTGTCCGGTCACCCGATGTAAGCCACGTGTCATTCTGAGTTAAACCTGAGCCCTCCAGATCTCAACAGCTATTAACTGACCAGACTGCTCTAGCACAAGTGATCCGGACGCTCAGACCCTAGTGTCCGGTCATTTCCAGCAAAGCTCCAAAACCATCTTTTGCTGACCAGACGCTGTCCGGTCATGCTTGACCGGACACAGACCAGCGTCCGGTGCTTAACCCTAGTCACTTGTGCCATCCGACAACTCGACCGGACTGCAGCCCTTCAAGCGTTCGGTCGCTGGGTGATCCAGCGTCCAGTCAGTTGAACCGACGCCAGCATCTTTGCTGACCAACTCCATTTCACTTTCAAACTTCTTCACCCTTGCTCATGTGTGCCACCCACCAAGTGTATCATCCTTGTGCACAAGTGTTAGCATATTTTCACAAATATTTTCAAGGGTGTTAGCACTCCACTAGATCCTAAATGCATATGCAATGAATTAGAGCATCTAGTGGCACTTTGATAACCGCATTTCGATACGAGTTTCACTCCTCTTAATAGTACTGGCTATCTATCCTAAATGTGATCACACTCACTAAGTGTCTTGATCACTAAAACAAAATGGCTCCTACATTTTATACCTTTGCCTTGAGCCTTTTGTTTTTCTCTTTCTTCTTTTCCAAGTTCAAGCATTTGATCATCACCAATGTCATGATCTTCGTCATTGCTTCATCACTTGGAGTAGTGCTACCTATCTCATGATCATCTTGATAAACTAGGTTAGCACTTAGGGTTTCATCAATTAACCAAAATCAAACTAGAGCTTTCAATCTCCCCCTTTTTGGTAATTGATGACAACCCTTATACAAAGATATGAATTAAAGTTCATTTGAATCCATGTTGCTTGCCCAAGCATATTTACCATGTGTAAAGGATATGGACAAGTTTCATGAACTCCATATGATAGCAATTGCTCCCCCTACATATGTGCTAAGAGTTTGGATTGAAGCTTTGCACATATGATTAGATAGGAAATATAGGAGACAATTTCTACCAAATGATGCTAAGGTATAAGAGATGGACCTTTGAAGCGTGATACCAATCGGAGTGCACCAATATACCATCCTTAGCACCATTAGTAACTAGACATACACAAAAACTAGAATACCCCATGAGATCAATATTACAAATAAGGGTCTAGTTTCCATAGAATGAACATAGGTCTAGTTACTTTAGCCTATGCATGCTAGTTTTTTCATTTCAACATTCAAACCTACAACTAGCATACACCACACAAGCATGGATATTGAAATTAAAAAATTATGCCATGCAAGCAAACATATGTAATGCACATTCAAATTCACCATACAAGTTCATGAGCTTGCTCCCCCTATTTGTATGCTCAAAATTTTAATTGATCCCCTTCCTTTGTCATATATTATCTCTCCCCCTTTGTTTCTTTGTTGTCTTTTCACTATCTTTGTACACTATTTCTCCCCCTTTGTCATCAATGACCACAAAGGCTTAAAGTATAGATAGGGTAGGATTATCAATGTCAACAATTAGCACAAAAGGTGACCTCAAATTATAGATATGTTGGGGTGAAATCATGTGAAGTGAGGATCATTTTCCCAATTTGGTTCAATCTAGATTACTTGCAAAGGATATTTAACTCGGTTTGATCCAAGGACAAGCTTCTTCACACCTCCAATTAAGGGTTATCTTGTACCATGTTGAGTTAAACACTTATAGCTCATTTTCTAAATCAAACACTAGGTTTGCAAGCCCACAAACATGTCATATGCTACCACTAGATCATTTCAAACATACAAGCAATAGTGGTACCATACAAGCATCAAATTCATTTGATTTTCATGAATGAGCCTATTTAAATGTGAAATATGTCTAGATGCACTAATCATGTCCTTAGCAAGGATGTATGCCATGCCAATCAACTTTTACCTTGGATTGCTCGAAGGAGAGGCATGTCATATAATGGGGGTGCATCAACACATATTGGAGAAGTCAAGTATGTTCAATTCATTCCTTAGCTTGCAAAACCTCTTCTCATCAAGTGGCTTGGTGAAGATGTCGGAAAGTTGATCTTCGGTGCCCACACTCTCTATGCAAATGTCCCCTTTTTGTTGATGATCTCTTATGAAATGATGACGGACATCTATATGCTTTGTTCTTGAGTGTTGAACCGGGTTGTTGGTGAGCTTTACGGCACTTTCATTGTCACATAGCAATGGCACTTGCTTGAACTTGATTCCAAAGTCACTCAAAGTAGCCTTCATCCAAAGTAATTGTGCACAACAACTACCGGCCGAAATGTACTCCGCTTCGGCGGTTGAAAGTGCTACACTATTTTGCTTCTTTGATGACCAAGACACAAGTGATCTTCCCAATAGTTGACATGTGCCCGATGTGCTCTTTCTCTCAACTTTGCATCCCGCATAATCGAAGTCCGAATATCCAATCAACTCAAATCTTGCTCCTTTGGGATACCATAATCCAACATGTTGTGTATGCTTCAAGTACCTCAATATTCTCTTAGTTGCCTTCAAATGACTTTCTCTTGGTGAGGCTTGAAATCTAGCACACATGCATACACTAAACATCACATCCGGCCTTGATGCGGTCACATAGAGTAGACTTCCAATCATGGACCGATACATCTTTTGATCCACCATGTTGCCACTAGCATCACTATCCAAGCTTTCCACTTGTCCCCATTGGTGTACTAATAGCTTTACTCTCATCCATTTCAAACTTCTTGAGCATATCCTTGATATACTTGCCTTGACTCACAAATGTGCCATTCTTCATTTGCTTGATTTGAAGACCAAGGAAGTAACTAAGCTCTCCAATCATAGACATCTCAAACTCACTTGCCATCATCTTGCCAAACTCCTCACAAAATTCTTGATTTGTTGATCCAAAGATGATATCATCAACATAGATTTGCATTACAAACAAGTCCTTTCCAAGCTTCTTGGTGAAGAGAGTGGTGTCAACCTTTCCCATCTTGAATCCCTTAGAGAGTAGGAAATCCCTCAATCTCTCATACCATGCTCTAGGTGCTTGTTTCAATCCATACAAAGCCTTTCTCAACTTGTAAACATGGTTGGGTTTCTTTTCATCTTCAAAACTGGGAGGTTGCTCAACATACACAAGCTCATTGATGTACCCATTGAGAAATGCACTTTTCACATCCATTTGGTACAACTTGATGTTGTGGGCACAAGCATAAGCTAACAAGATCCTAATTGCTTCCAATCTTGCAACCGGGGCATATGTTTCTCCAAAGTCAAGACCTTCAACTTGAGTGTAACCTTGAGCCACTAATCTTGCTTTGTTCCTTATTACTATCCCATCTTGATCTTGCTTGTTTCGAAAGACCCACTTGGTTCCAATCACATTATGATCCTTAGGCCTCTCAACTAAATCCCATACTTGGTTTCTTATGAAGTTGTTTAGCTCTTCATGCATAGCATTGACCCAATCAACATCCCTCAAAGCTTCATCTATCTTCTTAGGCTCAATGGATGACACAAATGAGAAATGCTCACAAAATGAAGCCTAATCTTGATCTTGTTTGCACACCTCTTGAAATATCACCAATGATAGTGTCCAAGGGATGATCTCTTGCAACATTGGTTGGTTGGAAGCACTTGCACTTGATTGCTTGCATTAGATTGATTACTTGGTTGAGATGATGAACTAGCCACTTTGTTGATCTTGCACTTTGTCATGACTAGTACTTGCTTGGACTTGATCATGAGAACCACTAGCTTGCACATTTGAGTTAGAGAGCACTTGATTCTTGTCATCTTCAACATCAATCACCTCTCTAGGCCTTATATCACCAATGTCCATGTTCTTCATTGCATTGACCAATTGAGTGCCTTTTACATCATCTAGATTCTCATCTTCCTCTTGGGAACCATTTGTTTCATCAAATTCCACATCATGAACCTCCTCAAGAGTACCACTAGCCAAATTCCAAACTCTATAAGCCTTGCTAGTAGTGGAGTAACCAAGCAAGAAACCTTCATCACATTTCTTCTCAAACTTGCTCAATCTAGTGCCTTTCTTCAATATGTAGCATTTGCAACCAAAAACCCAAAAGTATGCTATGTTGGCTTTCTTCCATTCAATAGCTCATAAGGTGTCTTTCTCATCATGGGGTGACAATAGAGTCGGTTGCTATAGTAGCAAGCCATGTTGATTGCTTCGGCCCAAAATGAATGACTCACATTGTACTCACTCAACATTGATCTTGCCATATCAATCAAGGTTCTATTCTTTCTTTCAACTAGCCCATTTGATTGAGGAGTATACTTGGCCGAGAATTGATGTCTAATTCCAAATTCATCACATAACTCATCAATTCTAGTGTTCTTGAACTCACTTCCATTATCACTTCTAACTTTCTTGATGGTTGTTTCAAACTCATTGTGAATGCCCTTGACAAATGATTTGAATGTTGCAAACACATCACTCTTGTCAACAAGAAAGAACACCCATGTGTATCTAGTGAAATCATCCACAATCACAAATCCATATTTGTTTCCACCAATGCTAGTGTATGTGGTTGGTCCAAACAAGTCCATATGCATTAGCTCAAATGCCTTAGATGTGCTCATCATGCTCTTCTTAGGATGTGTGTTACCAACTTGCTTTCCGGCTTGACATGCACTACATAGCTTATCCTTCTCAAATGTGACATCTTTCAAGCCTCTAACTAAGTCATGCTTAATCAATTTGTTCAATTGTTTCATTCCAACATGACCAAGCCTTCTATGCCATAACCAACCCATGCTAGACTTAGTGATCAAACATGTTGACAATTGAGCTTCTCTAGCATTGAAATCAACTAAGTATAGATTCTCATATCTAAATCCTTTGAATATCAAGTTAGAGCCATCTACACTTATGATCTCTACATCATCCACACCAAATATGCACTTGAAACCAAGATCACATAATTGAGCTACCGACAATAGGTTGAAGTTCAAGCTCTCTACTAGTAGCACATTGGAAATGCTCAAATCATTGGATATTGCAATCTTACCAAGCCCTTTGACCTTGCCTTTGCCATTGTCACCAAATGTGATACTATCAATCCCATTGCTCTCTGTTTCATTGATTGAATTGAACATTCTTGGATCACCGGTCATGTGTTGTGTGCACCCACTATCAAGCACCCAATGCCTTCCTCCGGCTTTATAATTTACCTACAAAAGAAGATCAATTCCTTTTAGGTACCCAAACTTGCTTGGGTCCTTGTAGGTTAGTCACCAAGGTCTTTGGTACCCAAATGACCTTCTTCTTTGGGCCCACAATTGGTGTACCAATGAACTTAGCCTTCACACCATTGGCACCCTTATAAAGCATGTAACAAGAATCAAATTTGATTGAGGATACATTAGGTAGCTTGTTCTTGTTAGTCTTGCAATTTTGCTCTATATGCCCAACTTGCTTGCATCTATTGCTAAAACCGACCATTGCCCTTCACAAAGCTAGCTTTGGGAGTGACAAAGGCTGCCTTGCCTTTCTTGGGGGTATAGCCTAATCCCTCTTTGTTGAGAGAAAATCTTTGGCTACCCAAGCACTTTAGCAAGTGGGCTTCTCCACCATAGGCATTGCCTAAGGCACGAGTGAGCTCATTCACCTCCTTCTTGAGGTTCTCATTTTCCACCATAAGTAAGGCATCACAAGTGAGACCATCACTCAAAGGTGAAGTGGAAGTAGTAGTGCTACAAGAAGTGTTAGTGGAAGCAACTAAAATGGACTCATGAAAAGATTCATCAATAAGATCACATGTTAGTCCCACATCACATGTTATGATCACTTGCTCCTTCTTGGCTTCCTTCACTTTGACTTGCTCAATAAGAGAGGAGTGAGCCTTTTCAAGCTTAGAGTGAGCTTTGCCAAGCTTCTCATGGGCTTCCATTAGCCTCTCATGAGTGGCATTGAGCTCATCAAGGGATTGCTCAAGAAATTTGACCTTCTTGTTCAATTCCTTGCACTCCTTTCTTTTCATCTCAAAGCACGTATGCACTTGCTCACACATGTCCATGAGCTCTTCCTTGGAGTACTCCTCATCATCATCATCACTCCTATGAGCATCACTTTCACATTCATCATCATCACTCACATTATATTTTACCTTGGTAGGTTTTGCCATGAGGCATGTTGATGGAGTGTCGAAGATGGAGGGCTTGTTGTTGATGGCGATGCTTGCTAGTGCTCTCTTGATAGATTTCTTGTCATCATCACTAGAGATATCACTATCCGAAGAACCATCACTATCCCAAGTGACAACATAGCCTCCACCCTTCTTCTTCTTTTGGAAGGTCATTCTCTTCTCCTTCTCCTTCTTTTCTTTCTTATCCTCCTTGTGCTTCTTCTTCTCATCCTCATCATTGTCACTATTATATGGACAATTTGCTACTACATGATCGGGGCTCTTGCAATTGTAGCATCTTCTCACATACTCTTTCTTCTTGGTGTGATCTCTTCTCTTTCTTGCACCATAGCCCTTCTTCTTCATGAATTTTCCCATCTTGCGCACAAAGAGAGCCATAGCTTCATCATCAATATCACTAAGATCATCATCATCACTTGATTCTTTCTTGGACTTGCCCTTGTTCTTTGATGATGATGAGCTAGCCTTGAATGCTATGCTTTTCTTCTTCTTGTCTTCTTCTTCCTTCTTGTCATCCTTGTCATCCCCCTCCCTTTCCACATGGTATGTCTCTTGTGTCATGACATCACCTAGTACTTGGTTGGGGGTAATATCCTTTAATCCTCCTCTTATGATAAGCAATCTCAACATCTCAAACCTTGGAGGTAGGCACATCAAGAATCGATGAGAGACATCATCATCCTTGATCTTCTCTCCCAAAGCCTTCAAGTCATTGACAATCACTTGTAATCGATGGAACATCTCCGGAATGCTCTCATCTTCCTTCATCTTGAAGCTTGTCAACTTGTCCTTGAGAATATACAACTTGGCACTCTTCACCACCGGTGTGCCCTCATATGTTTCCTCCAATCTCCTCCACACTTCATTTGCTCTTTCACAATCCTTGATTTGCTCAAACACCTTTGGATCAATGGCATTGTATAAGGTGTTGAGAGCCATTGTATTGCATTGCTTGTTGGACTTATCTTGGTTGGTGGGATTGTCGGGATCAATGATAGCATAATCATTCTCGGTTACATCCCATACTTGATCATTGATTGAATCAAGATACACCCTTATCTTTCTCTTCCAATAACCATAGCTTGTGCCATCAAAGAAAGGTGGTTTGCCCCCCACATGGTTGAACACAACTTGAGCCATAATTTGACATCGAGGTTGTTAAGCCTTCAATTAAACTGGTGACCACGGCTCTGATACCACTTGAAAGGTCCTAATATGGCTAGAGGGGGGTGAATAGCCTATTTAAAATTCTACAAATCAACTAGAGCAACTTGATTAGTAAGACAAATAGCGTAATGCAAACTTGCTCTAGCTCTACGAGGGTTGCAAGCCACCTATCCAACAATTCTAGTTGCAATGATAGCTAGACACACAACTTGCTATGATACTACTCACTAAGAGCTTTCAATCTTTCTACTCTAAAGAGCACCACTAAGCAAACTTAAATAGCAAAGCAAGCTCTCAAATCTAATTACACTAAAGAGCTTGCTACAACTAGTTTGCAAGAATATAAATGAGTGAGTAGGATGGTTATACCGCCGTGTAGAGGAATGAACTAATCACAAGATGAAGATCAAACCAATCACCGGGAGAATGCAAATGACAAGAGACAACCGATTTTTCTCCCGAGGTTCACGTGCTTGCCAACACGCTAGTCCCCATTGTGTCGACCAACACTTGGTGGTTTGGCGGCTAAGAGGTGTTTCACAAACCTCAGTCCACACGATTGGACACCGCAAGAACCTACCCACAAGTGAGGCAACTCAATGACATGAGCAATTTACTAGAGTTATCTTTTGGCACTCCGCCAGGGAAGGTACAACTCCCCTCACAATCACCGGAGACGGCCACGAACAATCACCCACTCGTGCCAATCCTCCACCGCTGCATCGAGCCATCTAGGTGGTGGCAACCACCAAGAGTAACAAGCGAAATCCGCAGCACAACACGAATACCAAGTGCCTCTAGATGCATTCACTCAAGCAATGCACTTGGATTCTCTCCCAATCTCATAAAGATGATGCATCAATGATGGAGATGAGTGGGAGGGCTTTGGCTAAGCTCACAAGGTTGCTATGTCAATGAAAATGTGCAAGAGAGTGAGCTTGAGCTAGCTATGGGGCTTAAATAGAAGCCCCCATGAAATAGAGCCATTGTACCCCTTCACTGGGCACTGATCGGGGTGACCGGACGCTCCGGTCAAGTTGATCGGACGCTGGATCTAGCGTCCGGTCGCTCGATGTAAGCCACATATCATTCTAAGTTAAACATGAGCCACCAGATCTCAACGGCTATTAACTAACCAGATGCTCCGGCACAAGTGACCGGACGCTCAGACCCCAGTGTCCGGTCGTTTCCTAGTAAGCTCCAAAAACCGTCTTTTGCCGACCGGACGCATCCAGTCATGCTTGACCAGACACAGACCAGCGTCCGGTGCTTATCCCTAGTCACTGTGCCATCCAACAACTCGACTGGACGTAGCCCTTCAACGTCCGGTCGCTAGGGTGATCCAGCGTTCGGTCAGTTGATCGACGCCAGCATCTTTGCGACCAACTCCATTTCACTTCAAACTTCTTCACCCTTGCTCATGTGTGCCAACCACCAAGTATATCACCTTGTGCACATGTGTTAGCATATTTTCACAAATATTTTCAAGGGTGTTAGCACTCCACTAGATCCTAAATGCATATACAATGAATTAGAGCATCTAGTGGCACTTTGATAACCTCATTTCAATACAAGTTTCACTCCTGTTAATAGTACGGCTATCTATCCTAAATGTGATCACACTCACTAAGTGTCTTGATCACTAAAACAAAATGGCTCCTACATTTTATACCTTTGCCTTGAGCCTTTTGTTTTTCTCTTTCTTCTTTTCCAAGTTCAAGCATTTGATCATCACCAATGTCAGGATCTTTGTCATTGCTTCATCACTTGGAGTAGTGCTACCTATCTCATGATCATCTTGATAAACTAGGTTAGCACTTAGGGTTTCATCAATTAACCAAAATCAAACTAGAGCTTTCACCGTGGCATCCTGACATTGGATGACCTCATCGAGGGGGAATGGCGTCACGACCATCACCGAGTGTGACTCGAAGTAGTGGCATAGCTTTCTCTTGGTGATGAGGATGGCATAAAGGAGCTTCTAGATTTGGGACTAGTGGGTTTTAGAGTCAGATAGTACCTCACTAATGAAGTACATAGGGTGCTGCACCTTGAGGGCATGCCCCTCTTCTTCCCGCTCCACTACTAGGGTGGCGCTGACCACTTGCGTGGTGGCTGCTATGTATAGCAGAAGGGATTCTCCATCGGTTGGAGGAACCAAGATTAGGGCTTTTGTCAGAAGTAGTTTGACCATATCAAGCGCCTCCTGGGCCTCGGATGTCCATTCGAAGCGGTTGACTTTCTTCAAGAGTCAATAAAGGGGGGTCCTCATTCGCCGAGGCATGAGATGAATCAGCTGAGTACGGTGAGGCACCGTGTGACTCGTTGAACCACCTTTATGTTCTGAATCGGGCCCATCCTTGTGATGGCTGATATTTTCTCTAGGTTGGCTTCGATGTCATGCTCAGAGATGATGAAGCCGAGCAGCATACCCCTCGAGACCCTAAAAACACACTTCTCGGGATTGAGTTTGATGCAGTTGGCTTAGAGTTTTACAAAGGTCTGCTCAAGATCAGGAACAAGGTGGTCAACCTATTTGGACTTGACCATGATGTCATCAATGTAGGCCTCAACAGTTTGCCCGATGATGCCCCTGAAACACTTGAGCATACAACGCTGGTATGTAGCCCTAGCGTTCTTCAGACCGAACGACATTGAGACGTAGTAGAACGATCTAAAGGGGGTGATGAAAGATGTCATGAGCTAGTCGAACTCTTTCATCATGATTTGATGGTACCCGAAGTATGCATCAAGGAAGGAGAGGGTTTTGTACCCAGAGGTAGTCAACTATTTGGTCTATGCGTGGCAAAGGAAATGAATCCTTTGGGCACGCCTTGTTGAGACCCATATAGTCAACATACATCCTCCATTTTCCACTCTTCTTTCATATAAGAACAAGATTGGCTAACCACTCTAGGTGGTATACTTCATTGATGAACCTGGCTGCCAAAAGTTTTGCTATGTCTTTGTCGATAGTCCTATGTTTCCCCTCGTCGAAGCGACGTAGGCATTGCTTCATCGGCTTGGAGCCTAGGTGGATCTTCAAGGTATGCTCGGCGACTTCCCTCGGAATGCTAGACATATCTGAGGGTTTCCATGCAAAGATGTCTTTGTTGCCATGGAGGAAGTCGACGAGCACGCTTTCCTATTTGGAGGAAAGCGTGGTACCAATGCACACCTTTTTGCCCTTGGAGCTGTCGGGATCTATGAGGACTTCCTTAAAGCCTTCTACTGGCTCAAAGGACCCGGTTGACTTCTTGGTATCGGATGCTTCTTCGATGACCTCCCTCTTGATGGCGGCGAGCTCTCTAGAGGCGATGATTGCTGTGGCATGACCGTAGCACTCGACCTTGCACTCATAGGCATGATGGAAGGAGGTGTCGATGGTGATGACCCTACCGAGGACTGGTATTTTTAGCTTGAGGTATGTATAGTTGGGGACGGCCATGAACTTCGTATAGCATGGATGTCCTAGGACGGTGTGAAAGGGTCTAGGGAACCCAACCACCTCGAAGGTGAGTGTTTCTATCCTATAATTGAAAAGATCCCCGAAGGTAACGGGTAGATCGATCTATCCAAGTGGCATGGCCTACTTTCTAGGTATGATGCCATGAAAAGGTGCTGAGGTTGGGCGGAGGCATGTCCGGTCGATGCCCATTTTGTCAAGCATCTTGGCGTACATGATGTTGAGGCCACTGCCTCCATCCATCAGTACTTTAGTGAGCCGCTTTGGACCGATGATCAGGTCAACCATGAGTGGATATCTTCCTGGATGTGGGATGCTCTCTGGGTGGTTGGTTCGATTGAAGGTTATGGCAGACTCAGACCACTGGAGGAAGGCAGGTGTGGCTGGTTCGGTCGTATAGACCTCGCGGTGTGTGACCTTCTGATGGCATTTGGAGTCATAGGCCACCGATCCTCTAAACATCATGAGGCAACTGTCCAGTGTCGGAAAGCCGTCGTCCTTCTCCTTGGCATTATCGGTGGTGGGGGTAGGGTCCTTTCTGTGCTCCCCTTTGTTGGAACCATCAGACAAGAACCGCTACATGAGGCTACAGTCCTTGTACAGATGCTTCATAGGGAAAGCATGGTTCGAGCATGACCCCTCGAGTAGTTTTTTTGAAGTGGTTTGGAGTGCCCTCCATGGGTTTCCAATCACCCTTGCGGTCAGCAGCGGCTATGAGCAAGTTCTTGCATCATTGCTTCTTGTTCTTTTTTGGCAGAACGATTGGAGGCGCCTTCACCGGTGCCCTCATCCCACATTGCCTTGCCATTGAGATGATCAAAGATTGCTCTGACCACTTCTTCTCTAGAGGCATGGCTGGTGGTGATGTCTAGGAGTTCCTTGGTGGTTTGTGGGCCCTTGCATCCTAGCTTATGAACCAGAGACTCATAGGTAGTCCCGGATAGGAAAGCTCCTATGACATCGGCATCAGCGATGTTAGGTAGCTTGTTGCACTGCCGGGAGAAGCACCGGATGTCACAGAACCGACCAATTTATAAGAGCACAAGTACAAAAACAATCGCCGAAATGATCAAATTCTCGAACTTGAGGCCATATAAACCTGGTAGTCAACTAAAATCTTGAAGGATTTCAAACCAACTTGCATACAACCAAGATCACAGTAATTCAACATAACATATCATACGTTACAACATTTTGTAGATGTTTGCAAATAGATTACATCATCACAGAGTCATCGTTATTACAAAACAAGTCTTATAAAGTATGCAGAAGCAAATAGTTTAACTTACACACCTAAGTTCAAATACAAATATTGGTTCACTGATCACAACCTACAAAAGCATTTAGAGAAGAGAAATAGAGATCATGCCCACGATATAGTCTTCATCACCCGTCGGGTGGAGACAATACTTACAGAATCCCTGATATAGAAGATCATCTGCAACAAGAGGGAATAAACCCTGAGTACGAGAATGTACTCAGCTAGACTTACCTGGCGAAAACCAAACAAATGACACCAAGGATTATGCAAAGCTTAAATTTAGTGGATCTGGCTAACACTTTCTTTTTGCGGAAAAGCATAAGTAATAATGAGCAACTCTATAACCTGAACTAGCAGTGACTTTTAGCCATTAACCTGTCATCTATATTAGCACCTGTACTAAGCAAACATTTTATTAGGGTGCAAACATTAATAACCACATTAGGTATACATTGTGGCAACCTTATCATCATCATCCATTTAACCATATCATTAAATTAATTGAATCTACGTTGCCGCTGCTCAGTCAAGTTCTCACTATCCGGGAGAGACGGCGATTCGAATAGATTCCTATCTAGCTGGAGGGGTATTCCTAACACCAACCCTGCTTCCCCCGTTAGGGTCGCAAACAAGTCACCTTTGGTATGATTCAGGAGTCATGAGTCCGAATAGATTGACATTCTCAGAGAACCACTCTGCCAAGGTTGTTTGGGACTCTAACCCACCTTGGACTTATGCTAATGGCTCTCCGCACATCCTTACTACCTCTAGAATGCACGCCACTACTCACGTCCCCGGCCTAAGTCGAGCTACTAGGCTTCACGATTAGAACGACTTATCTGGCTAGCTAAGTGTTAGGTTGCGTTCAATATGACATAAGGACGTACAGCGTATTGGTCCTTAAATGACTTAGATGGAGTCACTATGTCCAAACCTACACAAGACTCCATCCGGTCTTAATTCATTATTAACATGGTTCTTTTCCATGATAGCAAATATAGCCAACCATGATCCACCTCGTCCTAAAGCTCACGGGTGACAGGAAATCACCTGACTTCTACTGCACTAAGCATGGCTAAGCATTTAACCCGTTCATGAACTTAAATAGGATTCTAGTGCGATATTTAGACAAGGAGGGATATATAATGCAACAATTAGTTCCAACCAATTCCTATACTTAATGCATCATCAACGAATAAAAGATACTCAATGTATTTGTAAAAACATGGGAGGCTTAATATGCTCCAGGGCTTGCCTTTCAGGAAAGAGGAGGGCTGGTGGTAAGGGCACTCGGGCAACTCCTCCGTGGCAGCTGCTTCGTCGGCTTGCTGCACCTCGAGCTCCTCCTCCTGGTGGGCTCCCTCGAACTCCAGCAACGTCACTCCCTTCGGCACACCTATTACATGAATGCACAAGATAAATATCATGGATGCACATGAACGAAGTCAAGGATGCTTGGAGAATGCACATGTTCACTGTAGTTTGCATATTCCACTTAAGCTCTATTCAAATCACTTTACTTACCAAGTTTATACAACCTAATGTATAATTGCTCATCTTCAGTTAATGACCTAGCACATGCACCTAAGCATGTTCTCAAGTTAGGCTAGCCCTTAAACAATCAACGAGGGCATGGTAACGAAGCATGCACTCAAGCATTTGTATTTCAGCAAAATGGAGACTATATAGCGGCACAGTAAACTGGCCATAATTGGAGATTTATAAATCCAAAAGATATGCAATAAGACAATTTGGAAAGCTACGAAATTGTCTACAATTCATTTTCAGACCTCTAAGCATGATTCCAACCTTTACCAGGTCAAATTCTTCAATCAATAGAACTCTGTCTTCACAGCAAACCAAAATATCATGGAGAACTTTATAAAGTCCCCAGATCTGTCTTGAGGGACATAATGCCAACAAAATAATTATTAACTTATGATGTAAACACATAATTGGATAAAACTAACCCTACTCACTTATTACACATATCACAAGAACACCAAAAAGTAGAGTGTTCCTCACCAAAACATTTCTTTTAATACCTTTCTTAATTTATTTAATTAATTAGAGGAAATGGTAAACATATATGAAAACTACACCATTAAATCTACAAAAATTACAGTAGATACTACATGCTCTAGGTAGACTACCATCAAAATGTCACACCATTTGAGCAAGTATAACAGCCTACACAAAAATGATAAGACATAATGGCTTAAAATGACATAATTAGGAAACCTTAGTGAAAAGTGTCAAGCAATAGATTTCATATTTTTCCTAGCATCCTTAAGGTACTAGGATACTCTCCACAAAGTTTCATGGTCATAGGATTCCTAGATAATTTACAAAAATTTACACAAGTATCAATCAATGATAAAAGGAAAATCTATAACTCCAAAACCATACATGCAATGACTCCCAAATTTTTACCAGAGCTTCTACTAAGCGAGAATAGCTTACCCACAAAATTTCATAATTTTTGGATCAAAGAAACTCGAGATATAATTTAAACAAGTTTGCATCCATTTAAAAACACATTTCAAGTTCCTATTTAATTCATCCAAAATTTCTACTTCATGGGCTCATGTCATATTTTTCTTAAATACTAGACTTTACTATGATTCTACCAAAATTTGAATCACACCATTTGGATCTACCATCAAGGAGATACAAAATTCACAAAACAGCATAGAAATCTGTAAATTTGAACTATCCTACAACTGAAATGTCACTGATGCGTGGGACCCACGTGTCAGCCGGGCCCGCTGGTCAGCGACACAGAATAGGGGAGACGGCATGCGATGGCGCGGTGGTGGTCTAGCTCGCCGATGGCGAGGACTCCGATGACACCGAGGACACCTACATGCTCTTCATGAGGAGGTGAATCGATTGGTGCTACTGGCAAGGCCTATGGTTCAACGGAGGTGGCTCGTCGCCGGTGAGGGCAGCATGGCAGAGCTCTGGCGCGAGGTGCCAGCGACGGCGAGCCTTGGTTGCCTCATTCGAGCTTGGTATGAGCTCCATGAGGTCACTACGGTGCTACCCAAGCAGAGAGAGGAGGACGAGGAGGTCACGGTGGTGGTTGGCCACGGTGAGCTCCGCTCCGGCGAGGCGCGGCCATAGATACGGTGACAGAGAAACGGCCACTGGCCCTCACCTAAGGCACGGATGGCTTAGCTAGGCGGTCGATGAGGTAGAGGAGGACATGGCGGAGCTGTGGTTGAGCTATGGTTCGTGTTTTTGCGGCGGCGAGCAAGCTAGGCGACGGCGGAGCTTGCTCGGCAATGGCGGAGCCGGCGCTGCTCTGTTGCTGCTCGCGATGGAGGCGAAGGAACTAAGAAAATGAGCTATGAGCCAGTCGGGTAGGCGTGTGGGAGGTTCAAGTCATGGCCAGCAGTGCTAGGACAGCCGCGGCGTGTGGCTGCGCAGTTAGGCGGTCAGCGACGGGTGTCCACCATGTGGCATTGGTTTTCTGAAACCGATCAGCTACTGTAGCGGCGTTTTAGAGTTCCAATCAAGCCTGATAGTGAAACTTCGTCGTGTTGAAACGGCTAAGTCGTTGCTCAAAAGCAAAAACCGCCAAGATGAAAGTTGTAGCCCGTACTCCCATCTTCAATTTCTATTTAAGCACCAAGGACTAATTCTCAACAGATACAGAGGAAAATCACGCCAAAGTTGAGTTCATGAAACTAAAACTCAGTTATAACACTTAGAAAATTTTCAAGTGTTGGATCAGCCTTCAACACTAACTTGTGGACCCTTTTTGAGCATGTTGTGCACATTTTCATGAATTGGTTTCTAAACAAAGTTTGTTCCTTATAAAATTTGCTACAACTTTGCTTTAGGTTGCTCAGACATGCAAACACTCCAAGCTACACTTTTAAACAGTCAAACAAAAGAGTTTAGGAGTCAAAACAGGTCAAACCACTATTTAAAATCATAATTAGGTAACATGATCAATATGAACAATGTTCCAAATGACATTCTAGGTGTAACTAAGTTACTTAATGTAACACCTCGGGTGTTAGCCTTGCATAACTTGACTTGCATAACATGAGCATGATCATCAAGCATTCATAAACAAGCATTTACCATTGAAACATTGGATTGAAACATCTGCAACGTTTGCTTGTTATCACATGTTTCTTAAACATATGCAACTTTTCTCGTTATTTCATGTCTCCATGTATCTATGCATATGATCATGAGTGGACACATGTACTTGGTGGATGTGAGTCACACAAACATGTAGCAACACCTAGGTTAGCAAATAGGACTTTGTTCATGGTCACATTTCATGAACCAACACTTAAGCTTCATGTGATTACAATAACTAGCCCTATGAGTGACTACTACATGAAATGATTGAATGACCTTGCAAATTGCTTAAATATGTTTAGAGTATCATTATGAACAACTTTGATATTCATGGTTAGGGGTAATTAGGTCATTAAGCCATGATTTGAAGTGTATCCTCATTTAAAAGTGACATGTTTGACTAAATTTGAACTAGGTGTTAGAGACCTTGCATGGAGGAGATCACTAAAGCAAAGTTGTAGTATTTGTCATGGGGAACAACTTTTATCTTTGGGTCATGAACTAATAATGTGCATAGCTTATTCTTTTGGAGCTCACAAAAATCATCAAGTCAACAAATATCAACACTTAGCCAATTCTGCTAAGTCTTGTACCCTAACCGTGCTGACAGCCGATCTTTGGAATGAAATAACTCGAGTTTGGTTGAGTGTTGGGGCATAATCCTTTAAGAACAATTGAAGCTGGTATGTAGGGCTATGACTTTGGTGTAGATTGTGTGCGCTAATTCGTCACGAATACGAAGATAGAGCTTTACGAAAACACGCTGTCAGGCTGCTCCCAGCGTGACTGAACCGACTAAATCGGTTGATTCAGTGGCCGACCGCCATTAGGCGCTGGCCGCCGCATGGTGTGGGAATTGGCCGTGCGTTGCTGGTGTTCTGCCCAGCGTGGCAGTGATAAGCCAGAGCGCGGCTTTAACACCACCAGCACCCGCCCAATCCATCCTGCGCTCCATTTTTCATTTCCTCGGCTCCTCCTTCGTCCTTGCACATAGCTGTCGAGCTTCCACAGCACCGAGAGCCCCCGCCGTCGCCATAGCCAACGCCAGCTCGCCCTCGTTGCATCTCCACCTCTGCAACGCCTCCACCAAAGCCCCCGTGACTCACCGCCTCCACCCGCGCTCGCTGACCACGCTTGGTAAGCCACAGCAACACGCACGAGCTTGTCGGAGCTCCGCCGCTAGCCCCGTCACCGTGGCCACGTCGCCACCGTCCACCCCAGGCCACGATAGGGCACTAGCTAGGTCCGCCATAGCTCGGTGATGCTCGGCGTAGCATTTGTTTGAGCCGCTGTAGCCTCCACCAGCATAGCGCCGTCATCCAGCGCCACCACTTCGCCATGAGCGCCACCGCTGTGCATAGCCCCGACGAGAGGTCCCACCGAGTAACTCAACCGGCATGCTAGGTCATGTAGGTCACGCGGTGAAGACCTCACCGCCGGCGAACTCGCCGCCATTGAGCTTTGGCCGCGACAGCGCTGTGCAGCACCTCTGCCCTGTTTTGAGTCACTGACACATGGGGTCCCCTGACCAGCGGGTCCTACCGGTCAGTGACAGTTAGAGTGTGGGATAGTTCATTTGATTCCAATTTTTGAATTCTTTTGTGATTTTTATATCTTTAGTTTGGTAGCTTCAAAAAATTGTGAAATAAATTTCTTAGTGTTCCTTAGGAAGTGTAGTATTTAGGAAAAATATGTTCTTAACATTTACAGTAGAAATTTTGGGAGATTTAAATAGAGATTTGAAATGTGTTTCTGAATGCATACAAAATTGTTTATTTTATATCTAAAGTTCCTGTGCTCCAAAAATTATGAAATTTTTGTGGTAAGCTATTCTTGTCATGTATGAACTCTGGTAAAAATTTAAGGATCAGTGCATGTGTAGATTCATAGTTATAGATTTTTCTTTTATAAATAGTTAATCCTTGTATGGATTTTTATAAATTATTTATGAATCCAAAATTTATGAAATTTGTTGGAGGTAATACTAGTACCATAAGGATGCTAAGAAAAATAGGAAATCTATTGCTTGACACTTTTCAATAGGGTTTTCTATTTTTGCTATTGTAAGCCTTTCTGTCTTGTCATTTTTGTATAGAGTGTTTTATTGAATAAAATGGCATGAAACTTTTACAGTAGTCCTTTGATAGCATTGGTAAGGCACTGTAAATGTTTGAGAATTTATGAAGTACATCTAGTATATATTTATTATTTAACCTAAATATCTAAGTAAAATAATAAAGGCATTTAAATAAATAGTTTGGACTTCACCATTATATTATATTAAATGTATTTGGTATGCTTAAACTATTGGTAGGCTTTATGTTATCAAATTTTGAGTGATTACATGAAGTAGAAGTATTGTTGCTTTAAAATGCAAATTTAAAAGGATTCCAGACAGATTCTGTAGTTTGACAAGTTGCATGATAGGGATGATGTGTACTGTAAAAATGGTTAATAACAATGTTGTAGAGAATTTGATAAGCTTTCCAGAAAGTCCAGGATCACTGTATTTGGATTAGTAGAACTCTAGTTATGAGTGAAACAAATAGCTACTGTTTTGTGATGTAGTAGATGCATTGTGGAACTAGTAATTAAATAACCGAGAAGAGATATGCACCTACTCAATAAACATGATGCACTTGTTAACATATATGCATTCGTAATACTTATACCATATTCATGCATCTAGGATTGGAGGAAGAAATAACATTGCTGGAATTCAAAGAAGCAGAGGAAGGGGACCAGCAGGAGAATCCTTAAGCCGCAGCTCTCGAAGGCATGGAGCAGAATCCTGAAGAGCTTCCGGAGTGTCCTGACCACCGCCCTACTTCTTTTTTGAAAGGCAAGCCCCAGAGCATTCTAAGTCTCCTAGTATTTTATAAATGTTTACTTAAGTACTTATGATTGATGCATTAGGTTATAAGAGTTGAATGGAGCCACTTGGTGCATATACATTCCTTGTCCAGATATTACACCTTTAACTGGTATAGGTCTAGGATCGAATATATGCTTAACCATGCTTAGACCGGTAGAAGTCAGGTGATGTCCTGTCACCTGCGAGATATAGGTGGATACCAGAGCACGGTTGGCTATATTTGCTATCGTGGAACAGAACCATGGGGTAAAAGAAAATCGAGACCGGACGGGAAGTTGATAGAGAAGCAACAAGACATGGAAGTCTTGGGGGTGGATCTATCCCCATCTATGTCGGTTAAGGAACATACCATTGTTGGTGCTTCTGACAAGATTGAATGCATGCCTCTCACTTAGCTGGCCGAATAACTCGTTCCGACTGCGAAGCCGAGTAATTCAACTCAGGTCAGGACCCGTTCTGTTGTGCGCTCCTTTCGGGGAACGATCAGACTGAGCCCAAGGGCAGGCTAGGCCTGAACGTCCTGGCATCTGGTGTTCCAGATTGTGTGGCGTGGTACGGACCTGTGAAATGTGTACCTGAGTTGTACCAAAGGTGACCTAAGGTATCGTGGCTGGTAGACCTAGGTTTGTGTTAGGAATAAATTTCCAGCTGGTTGAAATCGATTCGAATCGCCGTCTCTCTCGGCTAGTGAGACACTTGGCTAGTCCCAACATCATAGTAACTGTGTTATGAAACATGATGGTTCGGATGATTATGGAATTACAATACCTGCTATGGTTACTATTGTATGCTTCTCAATTGATACCACATGTTTGGCACAGGATAGTTGCTAATCTAGAAATGGATAGTTATAATTAACTTGATAAAGAAATTGTAACTGTACAATAAGTCAATTGCTTTTATGCAAAAAGTTGTTGAGTTACGTCCACTTATATAGCCTTGCATAACCCTTGGAGTCATTTTGTTTCTGATTCATGACGGATAAGTCTAGCTGAGTACCTTCTCGTACTCAGGGTTTATTTTCCCATTGTTGCAGATGGCACTGTGTATCATGGTTATTGCAAGAGTTGCTTCTATCCCACCGTGGATGAGGAGTAAGCCTTGGGCAGGCTTCTTTATTAATCCCTATCTTTGCTTTTGTGGACCGTGATCCTATTTGGCACTGTATCAAACTATGTTGGAAACTTTATTTTCAAACTTAATTGCTTCTGCTTTATCTATCAAACTCGGTTTGTAATAACTTTTATTCATACTCTGATGATGAAATGTATCTATGAACTTTATGTAATATGTGGCATGTATGTTGAATCATGTGCGATCTTGGTTGTTGTAATTCGTTTATCGAGACCCGTCATGGTACTCGATGGACTACCGGGTTTATATGGGTTCAAGTATGACAGTGCGACCGCTTGCGGGCTACCATTATACTTGTACTCTTATAAATTGGTCGGTTCTGCGACAGCTGGCATTAGAGCAAGATTCAACGTTAATTGTCACATGTGTAATTAAAACAAAAGTTTTTGTTTTCCAAAAACCCTTCTCTAGCAACTAATAGTTATATTAATAGGTATTTGAAATCTAAAGTGTGCCAATGATCACTTTCCTTATGCCCAAATTAAGGACTATTAGGTGGCTATTTAAGTACTAACATAGGGGTTTTTACTTCATCGTCCATACGGCGTGCTATAGTATGGATGCCAATCACTTGAGTGGTAATATATGGATCAAATGCCTCTATGCCAAGGTAAGATGATGAGTGTATGACCGCAAGATGTGAGCATGCGGTCGGGAAGAGTTAGCTTTGGTATGGCTATGTATGCATGCTTGCATGTGTATATGGTACGCATTTAATTGTGGGTTTAAATTATTGTCGGGTAGATTGATACGGAAGTATATGTGTGGGTATACATATATGGAAGTATTTACAATTACATTCTGCATATTTCATTATGGGTTTAGGGCTGAAATGGAATTTTATGCAGGTACACTAACAACGAAACGTGTAGCTCGACTAGTTATGCTATATATGAGAGAACGTATGTATGCCACCGTGTCTACCATTAGAAACAAATTTTTCCTAAGTTTGTGAGGACATACGGAACGAGCATGCATCATGATAATTACCATTCACATAACTACATTGTTCCTCCCCTTATAAAATTCTTACTCGGTTAAGTAACTCTTATCCATTATGGCATTGTCTCACCAAGCGGTACATGTTAATGGTGCAGATGGCATGCACAAAGTAGACCACTCGCAAGTCCACCGGAGGCAAAGCTCCCAGCCGTCAGCTTGCTCCACATACCCGTCAACGTCACACGTTTCTTGGAGAGTTTGGGATGCCTACACTCTTGTGGAGAGTGCTCAACTATGTAGGCTATCCTGATGGAATGGAACCCCGCTACTTCTGGGTGAATGAGCAGTTGGGAGAAGGTCTCTTGGTTACTATGGAGGCCATTGTTCATCCCCGAGGTGACGATTCTAAGTGGACAAGTTGGTGTTATGAGTCAACTAGCAGGACTGCTGAAGAAGCAGCTGGCAAGGTAGCCTTTGGGATCCTGAGGGATATCATGGATCGTTTTCCTCAGGAGCTGGCAGCCGCTTTGGTTGGAGTCTTTCTGAGGGGCAACCCCTCCACTGACTCATGGCAGCAGGCAAGAGGAAGATCTTTGGAGATTGGTGCAGCAGAAGGGCAGAACAGTGATAACCCTGCCATGAGCGCCATGTTCGCAGTGATGAAGGTGTTAGATGGAGTAGAAGGTAGCCTCAGACGTGTGTCTGGTGCTCTTGGTCATGCCCGCGAAGACCGACGTCAGCTTCAGAGGGAGCACGACACCAAGATTGAGAGGCTCAATGAAGAGATGGCTCAATTAACTCACCAGAGGAATGCAGCCTAGTCCAGGGAAGATGTTTTGAGAGCTCGATAGTTTGAGCTGGAGCAGCAGTTGGCCAATGCGAAAGAATACAACGATAACCTACATGAAGAGGTTCATCTGCTGAATAACCAGCTCCACCCTTATGTTTCGCCTGGAGCCACAGAGATGGATCTAGAGGAGGACAAGGAAGAGGAAGAAGTGGAGCCTAAGGAAGGAGATGATCCTACGTCTGACCTTGATAGTGATCATGATGAGGATTAGATCTCTTAGTACTTAGTGGAAGGGCCAATGTATCACCTTTATTCATGTAATGGACCTGTAGCTCGAATTTGGTAATAGTAATCTGACTATCATGTAATGTTGTTAATCACACGACTATCGCACGTTTGGTTGAACATCAATGCAATTCCAGTCCTTTGTTGATAATCACGATTTAAATTTGCATGCGTTATGAGCGCGATAAGTGGTCAAATTGGTGATGTCATATTGTGAGAATGAATTATTATGCCTCTGTTGTTGTTATGAATTTAAGAATTTTCTCTAGTAATTTTAGTTTGGCATGATTATGATTCATCTGCAATCTCTTGGCATCAACCAATAATCGCTTATTGTTGCAACTTCACAGATAACGCGCACCCGTGCTAGAGCTGGTGGCAGCCAGGATGGCAACCATGATGACTTGCCACCCCCACCATCGCCGTCTGCTTAGGAGTTATTTACCTAGTTCCTAGGGAGCCAAAGGACAATGGAGGAAGCTTTGCGCCTCATCGCACAAAACACCGCTCGTGGCCACCCACATCAACCAGGGGCCGAGCCAAATCAGCATAGTACATTCAAGGAGTTTCTGGATACGAAGCCTCCAATCTTCAAGGTGGCTGAGGAACCACTGTAGGCTGACGAGTGGCTAAATACCATTGAGCAGAAATTTCGTCTGCTAAGGGTCACAGAGCATCTGAAAGCTGAGTATGCTTCTCATCAGCTGCAAGGACCAGCAGGGATCTGGTGGACACATTTCCTGTCGTCTTTGCCTACTAATGCGCAAGTGATCTGGGAACAGTTCAAGCTGGCTTTTAGGGGACATCATATTCCCCCGGGCCTGATGCGCATGAAAGCCACCGAATTTATGAGGCTCACTCAAGGAACAAAGACTCTCACAGAATATATGCATGCATTCAACAACCTGTCCAGATATGCTCCAGGTTTTGTGGATACTAAGGAGAAAAAGATAGAGAGTTTCAAGCGAGGTCTGGGTACCAAACTGATGAAGACCATGGCCAATTCTAGGTGTGCCATGTACAATGAGTTTATTAGTGATGCCTTGACCTAAGAAAACCACAACAACATGCATGCAGTTGCTAAGAGTCGCAAGAGGGCATATGAGGCCGGTGCCTCTAGATCTTTCCAGTCAAAAGCGCCTATCATAGCTAGGCCATAATTCCGTCCACCTACACCCAAGTTTAGGCCTCCACTACCTAAAGCTCAGAATAACAGGCCACAAAAACCATTCCATAAGGCATTCACTATTGCCTTACCAAAAGGAAATGGTAGTCAGGACAGCTCCACAGGATTCAGAAATAATCAACCATGTTTCAACTGCAACCAACTAGGTCATTGGTCCAAGGAATGCCCCCACCCTAAGAAGAATGGCAACCAGAATCAGAACAATCAGAGGCAGGCGAATGCTAGGGCACGTCAGGGACACGTGCATTATACCGCTGTTGAAGAAGTGCCCATCGGAGAAGTTGTCACGGCTGGTATGTTTCTCGTCAACAAGCATCCCGCTGTTGTTTTATTTGATTCAGGAGCTTCTCATTCATTTATGAGTCAAGCATTTGCATCTAGACATGATCAAGAAATAATTGAAGTAAGCAAAGGGGGTTATAACATAAGTTCAGTAGGGGGTACTGTTACTACCAAAAAGATAGTCAAAAATGTACTCATCTCTATACAAGGGAGGGAGTACACAACAGATTTGATAATATTGCCTGGGTTATCGATAAGTGTAATCTTAGGCATGAATTGGATGAAGGATCATGGTGTTCTTATTGACACTAGCACTCGTACTATTATGTTGAGGGAACCCATGGGAGGGAATGCTTTTCTAGTACCACTCTCCCACAATTTTGAACTCCAACATTTAGCTTGTGCTATCCAAACCACCATGCTTTGTGATATCCCAGTGGTTTGTGAGTTTCTGGATGTATTTCTAGAGGAATTACTAGGTCTACCACTGGATAGGGACGTGGAATTTAAGATCGAGTTAGTGCCAGGTACGGCACCCATATCAAGAAGGCCCTATAGAATGCCACCTAATGATTTAGCGGAACTTAAGGTTCAATTGCAAGATCTATTGGACAAGGGTCTTATCCAACCTAGCTCATCTCCATGGGGATGTCTAGCCTTGTTTGTGAAAAAGAAGGACAAGTCCCTGAGAATGTGTATAGATTACAGGCCACTCAATGCTGTGACCATCAAGAACAAATATCTGTTGCCCCGCATTGACATTTTGTTCGATCAGCTAGCGAAGGCAAAGGTATTCTCCAAAATTGACTTGAGATCAGGCTACCATCAGATAAAGATCAGACCGGAGGATATACCTAAAACTGCTTTCTCTACTAGGTACGGCTTATACGAGTATTTGGTTATGTCTTTCGGACTAACAAATGCTCCAGCCTACTTCATGTACCTGATGAACTCGGTATTCATGCCCAAACTTGACAAGTTCGTGGTCATGTTTATCGATGATATATTGATTTATTCAGAAAATGAGTCAGATCATGAAGAGCATCTGAGGATTGTCCTATCCAGATTGAGGGAGCATAAGCTATATGCCAAGTTTAGAAAATGTGAATTTTGGTTGAGCAAAGTATCTTTCTTAGGTCACATCTTATCAAGAGATGGAATCTCTGTAGACCCATCAAAAGTACAAGAGGTCATGGATTGGAAAGCCCCAACTTTGGTTCATGAAGTTCGGAGTTTTCTAGGGTTAGCAGGATATTATCGTTGTTTCATTCCAGATTTCTCAAAGATAGCTAAGCCTATGACCAGACTACTTCAGAAAGATGAGAAGTACAATTGGACACCAGAATGTGAAGCAGCTTTTCACACCCTTAGAACTTTGTTGACTACGGCACCTGTGCTAGCACAACCAGACATTGAAAAGCCTTTTGATGTATTTTGTGATGCATCGGGAATAGGTTTTGGATGTGTGCTTATGCAAGAAAGAAGAGTTATTGCATACGCTTCTCGACAATTGAGAAAATATGAAGTCAACTACCCTACACATGATTTAGAACTTGCAGCAGTTGTTCATGCATTAAAGATATGGAGACACTATTTGTTGGGCAATGTATGTCATATATATACTGACCACAAAAGTCTCAAGTATATCTTTACCCAACCAGAGCTGAACATGAGACAAAGAAGATGGTTAGAGCTAATTAAGGACTACAATTTAGAAGTGCATTACCATCCGGGTAAAGCTAATGTAGTAGCCGATGCACTTAGTCGAAAGTTTCATTACAACACTATGGAAGCATTATTGGAAGATGGATTCAACTTGTTACATCCTATTGTACTACACAATATCACGATCAGTTGTTCACTTGAGAGCAAAATCATTGAGTTACAGCAGACAGATGTAGGAATAAGTCACATCAAGAGAAAAATGCAAGAGTAGGAAACCAAACATTTTAGATTGGACGAAAGAGGTGTATTATGGTTTGAGGACCGACTTGTGGTACCAAAAGACCATGAGCTAAGGAATCAAATTTTAGATGAAGCTCACTCGTCCAAATTGTCTATCCATCCAGGTAGTAGTAAGATGTATCAAGATTTGAAAACCCGTTTTTGGTGGACTAAGATGAAGAAAGAGATCGCAGCCTATGTTGCTAGGTGTGATAACTGCAGTAGAGTAAAAGTTGTCCATATGAAATCTGCCGGACTACTTCAGCCATTGCCTATTCTAGGATGGAAATGGGAGGAAATCAGCATGGACTTTATCATAGGCCTTCCAATGACGCCACAAGGTCACGATTCAATATGGGTTATTGTTGATCGTCTCACCAAGTCAGCACACTTTATACCTGTGAACACATAGTATATAGTTAGAAAATACACTGAGATATATGTTTCCTAGATCGTGAGACTGCATGGAGTACCTAGGACTATAATCTTAGATCAAGGACCACAGTTCATAGCTTGTTTCTAGGAGCACTTACACCAGGCTTTGGGGACCAAGCTAATCAGAAGTTTAGCATACCATCCGCAAACTTCAGGACAGACAGAGCGAGTGAACCAAATCCTAGAAGATTTACTTAGAGCTTGTGTTATATCTTCAAAAGGTTCATGGGAGAAATGGTTACCTTTAGCTGAATTCTCCTATAACAACAGTTATCAAGCAAGTATCAAGATGGCTCCATTTGAAGCCTTGTATGGTAGAAAATGTAGAACTCCATTGAATTGGATTGAGCCCAGTGAAAGAAGATACTTTGGTATTGACTTTGTCAATGAAGCCGAAGAGCAAGTACATATCATCCAACAACATATGAAGGCAGCTCAATCGAGGCAAAAGAGTTATGCCGACAGAAGAAGAAGACCACTGACTTTTGAAGTGGGTGACTATGTATACTTGAGAGTATCACTCATGAAAGGTGTGAAAAGATTTGGGATGAAAAAGAAGCTTTCACCAAGATATGTAGGGCCATACAAAATTTTGGAACGAAAAGGAAATGTTGTGTATAAGTTACAACTTCCACTAGAGATGAGTGCAATATTTGATGTGTTCCATGTTTCTCAGTTGAAGAAATGTCTTCGAGTACCTGAAGAAGCTATTGCACCCACCAACGTGCAGCTTCAATCGGATTTGACCTATGAATAAAAGCCAATTCGAGTATTAGAGGAGATGGAGAGAGTAACACGAAGTAAGATTATTAAGTTGTATAAGGTGGTGTGGAACAATCATAGTGAACAAGATGCTATGTGGGAAAGAGAAGATTATCTACGAGAAGTTTATCCCGCCTTTTTCCAAGAATGGTAGGTCTTGCAAATCTAGGGACGAGATTTTTATAAGGGGGAGGGGCTGTAACACCTCGGGTGTTAGCCTTGCATAACTTGACTTGCATAACATGAGCATGATCATCAAGCATTCATAAACAAGCATTTACCATTGAAACATTGGATTGAAACATCTGCAACGTTTGCTTGTTATCGCATGTTTCTTAAACATATGCAATTTTTCTCGTTATTTCATGTCTCCATGTATCTATGATATGATCATGAGTGGACACATGTACTTGGTGGATGTGAGTCACACAAACATGTAGCAACACCTAGGTTAGCAAATAGGACTTTGTTCATGGTCACATTTCATGAACCAACACTTAAGCTTCATGTGATTACAATAACTAGCCCTATGAGTGACTACTACATGAAATGATTGAATGACCTTGCAAATTGCTTAAATATGTTTAGAGTATCATTATGAACAACTTTGATATTCATGGTTAGGGGTAATTAGGTCATTAAGCCATGATTTGAAGTGTATCCTCATTTAAAAGTGACATGTTTGACCAAATTTGAACTAGGTGTTAGAGACCTTGCATCGAGGAGATCACTAAAGCAAAGTTGTAGTATTTGTCATGGGGAACAACTTTTATCTTTGGGTCATGAACTAATAATGTGCATAGCTTATTCTTTTGGAGCTCACAAAAATCATCAAGTCAACAAATATTAACACTTAGCCAATTCTGCTAAGTCTTGTACCCTAACCGTGCTAACAGCCGATCTTTGGAATGAAATAACTCGAGTTTGGTTGAGTGTTGGGGCATAATCCTTTAAGAACAATTGAAGCTGGTATGTAGGGCTATGACTTTGGTGTAGATTGTGTGCGCTAATTCGTCATGAATACGAAGATAGACCTTCACGAAAACACGCTGTCAGGCTGCTCCCAGCGCGACTGAACCGACTAAATCGGTTGATTCAGTGGCCGACCGCCATCAGGCGCTGGCCGCCGCGTGGCACGGGAAGTGGCCGCGCATTGCCGATGTTTTGCCCAGCACGGTAGTGATGAGCCAGAGCATGGCTTTAACACCGCCAACATCCGCCCGATCCATCCCGCGCTCCATTTTTCATTTCCTTGGCTCCTCCTTCATCCTTGCACGCAGCTACTGAGCTTCCGCAGCACCGAGAGCCCCCACCGTCGCCATAGCCAACGCCAGCTTGCCCTCGTTGCGTCTCCACCCCTGCAACGCCTCCACCAGAGCCCCCACGACTCACCGCCTCCACCCGCGCTCACTGACCGCGCTTGGTAAGCCATAGCAACGCACACGAGCTCGCTGGAACTCCACCGCTAGCCTCGTCACCGTGGCCACATCGCCACCGTCCACCCCAGGCCACGATAGGGTGCTAGCTAGGTCCGCCATAGCTCGGTGATGCTCGGCGTAGCATTTGTTTGAGCCACCATAGCCTCCACTAGCGTAGCGCCATTGTCCAGCGCCACCGCTCCACCATGAGCGCCGCCGCCGTGCATAGCCCCGACGAGAGGTCCCACCGAGTAACTCAACCAGCGCGCTAGGTCATGTAGGTCACGCGGTGAAGACCTCACCGCCGGCAAACTCGCCGCCATTGAGCTTTGGCCACGCCATCGCTATGCAACACTGCTGCCCTGTTTCGAGTCACTGACGCGTGGGGTCCCCTGACCAGCGGGTCCCACCGGTCAGCGATAGTTAGAGTGTGGGATAGTTCATTTGATTCCAGTTTTTGAATTCTTTTGTGATTTTTATATCTTCAGTTTGATAGCTTCAAAAAATTGTGAAATAAATTTGTTAGTGTTCCTTAGGAAGTGTAGTATTTAGGAAAAATATGTTCTTAACATTTATAGTAGAAATTTTGGGAGATTTAAATAGAGATTTGAAATGTGTTTTTGAATGCATGCAAATTTGTTTATTTTATATCTAAAGTTCCTGTGCTCCAAAAATTATGACATTTTTGTGGTAAGCTATTCTTGTCATGTATGAACTCAGGTAAAAATTTGAGGATCAGTGCATGTGTAGATTCATAGTTATAGATTTTTCTTTTATAAATAGTTAATCCTTGTATGAATTTTTATAAATTATTTATGAATCCAAAATTTATGAAATTTGTTGGAGGTAATACTAGTACCATAAGGATGCTAAGAAAAATAGGAAATCTGTTGCTTGACACTTTTCACTAGGGTTTTCTATTTTTGCTATTGTAAGCCTTTCTATCTTGTCATTTTTGTATAGAGTGTTTTATTGAATAAAATGGCATGAAACTTTTACAGTAGTCCTTTGATAGCATTGGTAAGGCACTATAAATTTTTGAGAATTTATGAAGTACATCTGGTATATGTTTATTATTTAACCTAAATATCTAAGTAAAATAATAAAGGCATTTAAATAAATAGTTTGGACTTCACCATTATATTATCTTAAATGTATTTGGTATGCTTAAACTGCTGGTAGGCTTTATGTTATCAAATTTTGAGTGATTACATGAAGTAGAAGTATTGTTGCTTTAAAATGCAAATTTAAAAGGATTCCAGATAGATTCTGTAGTTTGACAAGTTGCATGATAGGGATGATATGTACTGTAAAAATGGTTAATAACAAAGTTGTAGAGAATTTGATATGCTTTCCAGAAAGTCTAGGATCACTGTATTTGGATTAGTAGAACTCCAATTATGAGTGAAACAAATAGCTGCTGTTTTGTGATGTAGTAGATGCATTGTGGAAGTAGTAATTAAATAACCGAGAAGAGATATGCACCTACTCAATAAACATGATGCACTTGTTAACATACATGCATTCGTAATACTTATACCATATTCATGCATCTAGGATCAGAGGAAGAAATAACATTGCTGGAATTCGAAGAAGCAGAGGAAGGGGACCAGCAGGAGAATCCTCAAGCCGCAGCTCCCGAAGGCATGGAGCAGAATCCTGAAGAGCTTCCGGAGTGTCCTGACCACTGCCCTACTTCTTTTCTGAAAGGCAAGCCCCGAAGCATTCTAAGTCTCCTAGTATTTTACAAATGTTTACTTAAGTACTTATGATTGATGCATTAGGTTATAAGAGTTGAATGGAACCACTTGGTGCATGTACATTCCTTGTCCAGATATTACACCTTTAACCGGTATAGGTCCAGGATCGAATATATGCTTAGCCATGCTTAGATCGGTAGAAGTCAGGTGATGTCCTATCACCTATGAGATATAGGTGGATACTAGAGCACGGTTGGCTATATTTGCTATCGTGGAACAGAACCATGGGGTAAAAGAAAATTGAGACCGGATAGGAAGTCGATAGAGAAGCAACAAGACATGGAGGTCTTGGGGGTGGATCTATCCCCATCTATGTCAGTTAAGGATCGTACCGTTGTTGGCGCTTCTGACAAGATTGAACGCATGCCTCTCACTTAGCTGGCCGGATAACTTGTTCTGACCGTGAAGCCGAGTAATTCAACTCAGGCCAGGACCCGTTCTATTGTGCGCTCCTTCCGGGGAACAATCAGACTGAGCCCAAGGGTAGGCTAGGCCTGAACGTCTTGGCATCTGGTGTTCTAGATTGTGTGGCACGGTACGGACCCACGAAATGTGTACCTGAGTTGTACCAAAGGTGACCTAAGGCTATCGTGGCTGGTAGACCTAGGTTTGTGTTAGGAATAAATTCCCAGCTGGTTGAAATCGATTCGAATCGCCGTCTCTCTCGGATAGTGAGAAACTTGGCTAGTCCCAACATCGTAGTAACTATGTTATGAAACATGATGGTTCGGATGAATATGGAATTACAATACCTGCTATGGTTACTATTGTATGCTTCTCAATTGATATACCACATGTTTGGTACATGATAGTTGCTAATCTAGAAATGGATAGTTATAATTAACTTGATAAAGAAATTGTAACTATACAATAAGTCAATTGCTTTTATGCAAAATGTTGTCGAGTTACGTCCACTTATACATCCTTGCATAACCCTTGGAGTCATTTTATTTCTGATTCATGATGGGTAAGTCTAGCTGAGTACCTTCTCATACTCAGGGTTTATTTTCCCATTGTTGCAGATGGCACTGTGTATCATGGTTATTGCAAGAGTTGCTTCTATCCCGCCGTGGATGAGGTGTAAGCCTTGGGCAGGCTTCTTTATTAATCCCTATCTTTGCTTTTGTGGACCATGATCCTATTTGGCACTGTATCAAACTATGTTGGAAACTTTATTTTCAAACTTAATTGCTTCCGCTTTATCTATCAAACTCGGTTTGTAATAACTTTTATTCGTACTCTAATGATGAAATGTATCTGTAAACTTTATGTAATATGTGGCATGTATGTTGAATCATGTGCGATCTTGGTTGTTGTAAATCGTTTATCGAGACCCGTCGTGGTACTCGACGGACTACCGGGTTTATATGGGTTCAAGTATGATAGTGCGACTGCTTATGGGCTGTGATTGTACTTGTACTCTTATAAATTGGTCGGTTCTGCGACACTTAAGAGAATTATTAGCCACACCACACATTGGTCCCACAAGAATCAAGCATTGTATGTATTGAAACAAGGAAAACTAAGGAAATGTTACATTTGTTTCAAAGCCATGTTTCACATATTTCATGATCTTGTTGCATAGTACTAACTAACTATGTTTCACTAAAGTGAGTTGCACATGTTGCACTTGGGTGTTGCACACTATTCATTTCATAAAGACACACACATGAAATATAACGATACGTTGCAATGTTTCAAAAACATGTTTTAGGCAATACAAGCTCATGAATGGATGCATGATGCTCATGTTCATGAAATGCAAGTGCAAATGTGGAAGCCAAACACCTTGGGTGTTACAATCCTCCCCCTTATAAAAATCTCGTCCCGAGATTTGAAAAGCGTACCATTGTTGATAGAATTCCTTATAACCATCCCTCAAATAATCTTCTCTTTCCCACGTTGCATCGCGTTCACTACCCTGATTACTCCATATGACTTTGTAAAACTTGACCACCCAACTTTGAGTCACTCGCTCACAAGTGTCAATCACTCAGACCGGCTTTACTTCAAAGGTCAAATCCGATTTTAACTCAATATCCCCCAATGGAACTCTCTCTTCAGGGACGCGAAGACATTTCTTCAATTGGGATACATGAAAGACATTGAAGATAGCACTCATCTCAGGAGGTAATTGAATCTTGTACGCCACCTTACTACTTTATCCTATGATTTCAAACGGACCAACATATCTCAGTGCAAGCTTTCGCTTCACACCAAAGCGTTGGAAACTCTTTATGGGTGAGACTTTCAGATAAACAAAGTCTCCAACTTCGAACTCAATAGGTTTTCTATGTCGATCAGCATAACTTTTCTGCCTAGCTTGAGCTACGGCCATGTGGGTTTGGATAGTACGGACTTGTTCTTTGGCTTCTTGAACAAAATCAATTCCATAATACCTTCTTTCACCGGCTTCTACCCAATTCAACGGGGTTCTACACTTTCGGCCATACAAAGCTTCAAACGGTGCCATCTTGATGCTCTCTTGATAACTATTATTGTACGAGAATTAAGCTAGGGGCAACCATTTTTCCCATGAACCCTTAGCCGAGATGACACATGCTCTCAACATATCTTCTAAGATTTGATTCACTCATTCAGTTTGTCCATGGGTTTGAGGATGATAGGTAGAACTTCTTACTAACTTAGTTCCTAATAATCCGTGTAAGTGCTCCCAAAAGCGAGCAGTGAACTGTGGTCCTCTATCTGAGACAATAGTACGAGGGATCCCATGAAGTCGGACTATCTGATTAAAATACAACTCCGCATAGTCGGTTGGATGGAAATCTATGTGGACAGGAATAAACTATGCAGACTTGGTCAGTCGGTCTATAATCACCCAAATGGGGTTAAAATTCCTCTGAGTAGTAGGGAGTCCGATAATAAAATCCATACTTATCTCCTCCCACTTCCAACCTGGAATAGAGAGTGGCTGAAGTAATCTAGCTTTCATGTGCACAGCCTTGACCCAACAACAGGTGTCACACCTAGCCACATAAGCGGCTATCTCTTTCTTCATTTTGGTCCACCAAAAGCAAGGCTTCAAATCATGATACATTTTGCTACTACCAGGATGAATAGATAATTTAGAGGAATGGGCTTCGGATATGATTTGATTTCTAAGTTCTCTATCCTTTGGAACCACCAACCTATCCTTGAACCATAACACGCCATCCTCATCTACTCGAAAATGTTTGGTTTCTTGCTCTTTCATCTTGTGCTTGATGTGGAACACACCTGCATCTGTCTTCTGTAGCTCGATAATTCAACTCTATAGAGTACAACTGATAGTGATGTTGTATAGGACTGTAGGATGAAGGAGTTTTGACAAATGGACATCACTCTCAATCAACGAGTGGTAGTGAGATTTCCTGCTTAAGGCATCTGCTACGATGTTTGCCTTGCCAGGGTGATAGTGCACTTGGAGGTTATAATCCTTGATTAACTCGAGCCATCTTCTCTGATGCATATTCAACTCTGGTTGAGTGAAGATGTACTTGAGACTTTTATGATCAATGTAGATGTTGCACACATTGCCGAGCAAATAATGTCTCTAAGCCTTCAAAGCATGAACAACAGCAGCGAGTTCTAAGTCATGCGTTGGATAATTCACTTCATGCTTCTGAAGTTGGCGAGAGGTATAAGCAATGACTCTACCCTCTTTCATAAGAACACCTCCTAACCCAATACCTGATGCATCGCAGAACACATCAAAAGGTTTCTCGATATCCGGTTGTGCCAAAACCAGAGCCAAAGTTAGAAGAGTTCGCAGGGTGTGGAAAGCCGCATCACACTCGGGAGTCCAGACAAACTTCATGTCTTTTTATAGCAACTGAGTCATAGGCTTGGCTATTTTAGAGAAATCCAGAATGAAGCGACGATAATAGCCAGCCAACCCCAAAAAACTCCGAACCTCATGCACCGAGATTGGAGCCTTCCAATTGAACACTTCTTGCACCTTGGTGGGATCAACCATAATTCCACCATCGGACAACTCATGTCCAAGAAAAGGTACCTCACGAAGCCAGAATTCACATTTGCTGAACTTTGCATACAGCTGGTGTTCCCGCAATCTAGTGAGAACCACCCACAAATGTTTAACATGATCTTCTTTATTCTCAGAATAGACCAAGATATCATCTATAAATACTACCACAAATTTGTCCAACTCGAGCATAAACACCGAATTCATCAGATACATAAAATGTGCGGGGGCATTGGTCAATCCAAAAAACATAACAAGGTACTCATACAGACCATATCTTGTAGAGAATGCAATCTTTGGGACATCCTCAGGCTAAATCTTGATTTGATGATAACCAGATCTCAAATCAATATTGGAAAAGACTTTCGCTTTAGACAACTGATCAAATAAGATATCTATACATGGCAGAGGGTACTTATTCTTGATTGTAACTGCATTCAAGGGTCTATAATCTACACACATGCGTAGGGATTGATCCTTCTTCTTTACAAAGATAGCTAGGCACCCCCACGAAGATGAACTAGGAAGGATAAGGCCTTTCTTTAGAAGTTTATTCAACTGGGTCTTAAGTTCGGCTAGTTCATTGCGAGGCATTCTATATGGCCTTCTAGAGATGGGCGCTGTACCACGAAGCAACTCTATCTTGAACTCCACTTCTCGATCTAGGGGCAATCTAGGCAAATCATCAGGAAAAACATCCAGAAAGTCACACATGATAGGGATATTTGCTAGAGACTTTGCTTGCACCGCATTGGTCATGCAAGAAAGATTGATGTCCCTGGGTAGCTGTACTAGGAAACCCTCCTGATTACCAGGATCTCTAAGCATGACTACCCTAGTTGATGTATCAATAAGCACTTCATGACTTCTCATCCAGTTCATTCCCAATATCACATCGATACCTAACCCCAATAAAACTACCAGATCAACCTGATAACTTTGCCCCTCTATCTCAAATTGTACGTCCCCAACTACTAGCTTGGTTGGGATAATACCACTGGCAGCCCTAATGCAATAACCCTCACCCTCAATAGTGTATGTTTTCTGCATAAACTTGGATGCAAATACTGGACTAATAAAGGAATGCGAAGCACCTAAATCAAATAGTATAACTGTAGGGTGTTGATCAATCAGAAACTTACCAGCAGTTACCACCTCTCCTAAAGGAATCTCAATAATATTAGTGTAGTTCACCTACCCCTGACGGCCACCTTGGTAGTTATTCTTCTTAGGGTAAGGGCACTCCCTTGCCCAGTGGCCTGTCTTGTTGTAGTTCTAGCATGGCATGTTGCTTGGAGGGGCCTTAGAACTGCCCTAACTAGTAGTGCCCTTGGGAAGAGCAATAGTAAAGGCCTTGTGAAATCAAGTTCTGCCTGGATTCTTCTTCTACGGTGGGCGAAATTTAGCAGCTGATGCTGGAGGGTGGACTGGAGCCCTCGGTGCAACGGGAGCCTTGGCTTCTTATGACTTTTCGAAGCAGCATACACAGCATTGTTGTTCTCTTGTGATAAAGCATCACTCACAAACTCATTAAAATGAGCACACTTTCAATTTCCCATGGTCTTCATCAATTTGGGGCTAAGTCCTCGCTTGAAACTAGCAATCTTTTTGGCATCGGTGTCCACAAACTCGGTAGCATACCTTGCAAGGTTGTTGAAAGCCTGTAGGTATTCATTCAAGCTTTTGTTCCCCTGGGTCAACTTCATGAACTCTATATGTTTGATCGCCATGAGACCAAGAGGAATGTAATTTCCCCTGAAAGTAGACTTGAACTGATCCCAAGTGATTTGGGCATTAGCGGGCATAGTGGACCAATGATGACTCCACCAAATGCCAGCTGGTCCATGCAGTTGGTGAGATGCATACTCAGTCTTTAGCACCTTAGTCAAGCGGAGCAGACGGAACTTCTACTCGAGAGTATTCAACCACTCATCAGCTTGTAGGGTCTCCTCAGCCTCCTTGAAGATTGGGGGTTTTGTGTCAAGGAAATCCTTGAACTCCCTATATTAATTTGGTTCCAGTCCTTGGCGTGGACCACAGCCATCATGATTCATAATCGTATGGAGAGCCTCAGCCATAGTGCGATGTCCTTCTGCAAGAATTACCATCAATTCTGTTGGTGTGGGTGGTGGTGGCAGTGGAAGATCATCATCATCACCCGCACCGATGGAACGAGTACGAGTCATCTACTATAATAGAACCGACCAAATCATAAGAACGTAAGTACAAAAACAATCACCGAAGCGATCAAATTCCTATACTTAAGCTCCCATAATCCCGGTAGTCTAGAAATCACGAAGGATCTCAACCAACTCTCGACATACAAACCAAGATCATAGTGATTCAACACAACACACCATCTGTTACAACATTTCACAAGTAGCATTCGGATTACATCCATCAGAGTTGAAATAGAATATTACAAACCAAGTTTGAGTGTGCGGAAGCAACATAGTTTAGTACAAAACATCATGGTTTTCAAATACATTACCAAGTCTGAGTCATGTCCCATAAAAGCATTATCGGGTACGAGAACTAGTAGAGACCGTGCCCAACGGTCTAGTCTTCATCCCCAGCTGGGAGAAGGCAGTACTTGCAGCAACCAAAGTAGAACTGGTCATCTGCAATAGGTGGGAGATAAACCCTGAGTACAAGAAGGTACTCAGCTAGACTTACCCGACAAAAACAGAAATAAAGACACCAAGGATCATGCAAGACTTTTCAGGTGGGCTAGCTTGACACAGTTGCATAAAAGAGCTTAAGATTATGGTAACCAATTTAAACTTAGCATCAAGCTTATCATTATTTACCTGTCCACTAGATTAGCACCTGTACTAGAGCACTCACTTATTAGGAGCAAACAGTATTAACCATAGCAGGTATAATAAGGCTGTCATCATCATATCATCATTGCCGAACCATTATGTTATTAAGTGTATCTACATTGGAGATAAGCCCAGTCAAGTTCTCACTAACCGGGAGAGACGGCGACTCGAATCGAATTACAACTCAGCTGATGGGGTATTCCTAACTCTCACCCTGGCATACTTAGCAAGAGTAGCCATGGGTTACCTTTGGTACAACTCAGGAACCAAATTCGCGGGTTCGATCAGCGCCAGCGCTCTCAGGGATTACCCTTCTGCCAGGACTGATCAGGACTTTTAAATCACCTGCCCTTGGACTCACGCCTATGGCTCCCTTCCGAGGCGTACTTTATACTTATCGACTCCCGGCCTGAGTTGAGCTACTCGGCTTCGCGGTCGGTCTCCTAGACCCGGCCAACTAAGAGAGAGGCATGCGTTCAACATGAATAGGAAAGGCTCCAAGAATCAGTCCTTAAGCGACTGCAGACGGAGTCACTGCAAACCGGCAAGCCTCCGTCCGGTCTTCATTTCAAATTAAGACTGGTTCTTTTCCACGATAGCAAATATAGCCAACCGTGCCACATGTATATTCCTATATCTCACAGGTGACAGGAAATCACCCGACTTCTACCGCGTTTAAGCAGGGCTAAGCACTACTCGAGCCTGAGCTACATAGGATTTAGGGTAACAATATCTGGACAAGGAATTGGGTAACCAATGCAGCAAGTGTTTGCATCCAACACCTAAACTTAATGCAACAATATATATATATAACAATAATACTGTACTGTATTTTGGAAATTAGGAGGCTTAATATGCTCCGGGGCTTGCCTTTCACAAAGTTGCAAGGACGGTGATCCGGGCACTCAACGGCGACCTCGTCTGGCACTTCTCCTGAAGGCTGCTCCTCCTGAATCTCCTGGTGTCGGCTGCTGCTGCTCGCTCAGTTCCTCGAATTCCAGTAGGGTTACTCCTTCCGGTACACCTATTGCATGCCGATGCAAAAGATAAATATCATGGATGCATAAGGAATGACATGATGCTCATGATGAATGGACCACAGTAAGTGTTTACGAAAGTATCACTGGACACTCGTTTACCGAGTAATTAGCTCTATTCAAATCACTTTAAGCATGTATCTACTTAACTTAAAGACAAGATCTACTTACCTAACTTGCATAACCTAAGGTAAAGATGCTCATCTTCAGTTAAAGGCCTAACACCTAGGAACATTACCACAACTTAGAAATAATAAAGGTATACATAATTTAACATTTAAGTTTCATATGCATACAAGTAGTCCCTTAATTAAATCACAACTGAAGTTCTACAATTCCAAATGACTTGCATAAGGACATTCTGGAAAGCTTATGAAATTCTCTACAAAACATTTGTAAACATCAAAGTATGATTCTTATGTTAACTAAATCAATTTCCAGCAAACCGAGAATCTGTCCAGAATGACGGGGTTACTAACTTAATTATTTAATGTTTGTGCAAAAGCATACTTTGATCAAACCAAGTTTACCAACTTGTTTTGCATACCTAATAAACATCAGAAAGTATAGTGTCAACTTCTAAATAAATTATTTAATACCCTTTTCTAATTTATCTAGTTAATTAGGTGATTAAAGCAACATATAGTAAAACTGTTCAGAAAAATCTATAAAAATTACAGTAGCTATCTCATGCTTCACATAGGCTACCATAAAAATTTCAAAGCTATTGAGTAAGTATAACAGTCTACACAAAAATGATAAGGCATATTGGCTTAAAATGGCATAATTAAGAAATCCTAATGAAAAGTGTCAAGCAACAGATTTCACATTTTTCCTAGCATCATTCTAGTATAAGAATAGTACCCACCAAATTTTACCTTTACTGGATCTATAGAAAAATTATGAAAATTCACACAAGATCCACTCATTAATAAAAGGAAATTCTATAACTTAAAAACTACACATGCACTAGCTCTGAAATTTTAACCAGAGACTCTACTAAACCAAAATAGAGGACCCACAAAATTTCATAATTTTTGGACCACAGAAACTCAAGATAAAATTCAAACAAGTTTGCATGCTTCTAAAAACACATTTCAAACTCCTATTTAATTCATCCAATTTTTCTAAAACATGTGCTCATATAATATTTTTATTAAATACTAGACATGACCAGGAACTTAACAAAATTAGAACCATAGCATTTGGATCTATATACTAGGAGCTACATATTTTTCAAGATGTACATAAATCTGTGAAATAAATAAACAAAACAAAATAGGAAAACAACACTCAGCCCTACTCGGGCCAGCCCAAGAAACGGCGGCCCGCGAGCACACAGGCGTGGCCCATGACGCGGCACCAGCGGCCCAAACACACGGCGTGGCCCAGGCTGGCTCCCGCCTCAGCCTCGGCGGCTGACAGCCGGGTCCCGCATGACAGCGAGACAGGCAGGGGAGCGGAGGACGGCGACGGCGCAACACGCCGCCGGTGGCTCCTCCGGTGAAGGCAATGGTGCCAATGCATTCGCCTCAGCCTAACGAACCTAGGGAAACCATCAATTGTAGCTAAGGAAGTGGCTAAAGGGGGTGGCGATGGCCACGGCAGCGCTCGGCCACGGCACGGCCGGCTCCGGCGAGGCCAAGGCGTCTCGGCCCTTATGGCCGACTTTATGAGCTTCAGTAGGGTTCACAGAATCCAGCGCAAGGGGGAGAAAGGGATGGAAGGGGCTCGAGCAGCATGGCCACGCGCGCGCTCAGCCGGCGGTGGTCATGGCGACCCGGTGGGGCCACGCTCACGGTGAGAGCTACCTGAGGTGAAAATGGAGTGGCGGTGGGGTCACGGATGTGGAGGGGCTCATGGTGGTGCTGTGTCAGGGATGAATCGGGCAATGGTGCTCGGTTTTGGGTGGGAAATGGCTCGGCGGTGCTTTGGCGTTCCGGTCGCCGTGCGCGCGGAGGAAGGAGGGGGAAATGCGAAATGGAACAGCGACTCAGCGGGCAGACGCGGGGTGGCTTCAAGGCGCGGCTGCGACGCCAGGACATCCACGGCGCGTGGCCTGCACGACAGAAGGCCGGCGACGAGTGGCGGACACGTGGCGTCAAGACTCTGCGTCGGTCGGCCACGGCGACTGAACGTTTTCTGAAAACAAACGCGATTCAGTGTTTATCGACGATGACTGACAGCACATATTCGATGATCATCAACTCCTAATCCGTGGTGATTCAGACCATGCCGTAGTTAACAAAGTTGCTCATCTACACGTTAACTACAACTCTTTCCACTGGAGCTCAAGCTGGTTTGGCTCGGTTAGGGAGATACATGGCTCCAAACATGTGTACACGAAACTGTACTACACTTTAGGACTTAGAAAAATTTGCTGAATATGAAATTAGCATGTACTTCTGACTTGTGGGCCATGTTTGACCATGTTCTAGACCTTTTCATGAGTTGACCATAAAACAACTTTTGTTCCTTGCTAAATTAGCTACAACTGTTGTAAAGAGTGTACAGCCATGCAAAGCTTCCAAGTTGGACTTTTTAAATAGTCAAACTATGACACTCCTAGGGTCAATTCAAGTCAAACATGCAATTAAGGGCATTTTGGTCATTTTGACCTACATGAACAATGTCCAAACAATTACTCTAAGTGTAGTTAAGGTGCATTAGACCATGATCAACCACTTTACACAACTGTTATACCATTTCAATTGATCACATGTGATGAAACAATCAAAACAAGCAATTTACCCAATGTTGCAATGAAATGTTTCAATGATAATGGCATGATGACATGGATAATGCACATGTTTATGAAATGACATGCAATTAGTAGAAGCCAAACACCTAGGGTGTTACAAATGAGAATAAATGAAAATTTGGATAGTGATGCAAGTAGCAATATGGTGGATCAAAAGTTGTATCGGTCTATGATTGAAAGCCTACTCTATGTGATCGCATCAAAGCCGGATATCATGTTTAGTGTGTGCATGTGTGTAAGATTTCAAGCCTCACCAAGAGAAAGTCATTTGAAGACTACAAAGAGAATATTGAGGTACTTGAAGCATATACAAAACGTTGGTTTGTGGTACCCTAAAGGAGCCAAGTTTGAGCTAGTTGGTTACTCCGACTTGGATTATGCGAGATGCAAAGTTGAAAGGAAGAGCACCTCGAGCACATGTTAATTGTTAGGAAGATCACTTGTTTCATGGCCATGAAAGAAGCACCTCTAGTTTGGTTTTGGTGAATTAATGAAACCCTAAGTGCTAACCTAGTTTATCTAAGTGATTATGAGATATGTGGCACTATTCTAAGTGGTGGAGCAATGGCGAAGATCATGATGATGGTGTGACCACGGTGATGATCAAGTGCTTGGACTTGGAAAAGAAGAACGAGAAAAACAAAAAGCTCAAGAAAAAGGTGAAATCCATAGGGCCATTTTATTTTGGTGATCAAGACACTTAGTGAGTGTAATTACATTTAGGATTGATAGCCATACTATTAAGAGAGGTAAAACTCATATCGAAATGCGGTTATTAAAGTGTCACTAGATGCTCTAACTCATTGCATATGCATTTATGATCTAGTGGAGTGCTAACATCCTTGAAAATATTTGTGAAAATATATTAACACACGTGCACAAGATGATACACTTGGTGGTTGACATATTTAAACAAGGGTGGTGAAGTTGGAGAAGTGTTGGAATGTTTTGCACTGACCAGACGCTGATCACGTAGTGATCGGACTCGGTGGCGGTGCGTCCGATCAGTGGCACAGAGGGGCATGACTTAGTCTTCATGACCGGACTCTGCACAGTAAATGTGACCGGACATGCCGGGCCTGCGTCTGATCACAGGTGACGCACGTTGACGTGACCAATTTGCGAAGAAGAGAAGAATAGACGTAGGGGCCTATCCGGTCAGGGCGGACCTAACGCGTTTGATTGGTGTTTGAGCGCCCTGGAACCTCTCTGGAGTCGACCTGACGCGCGGAGGCAGTTCTGATCGGCGTGTTCGACCGTTCTTTAGTGGCACGTAGGCGTGTGTTGACCTGACGTGGAGGTGGCGCGTCCAGTCGTCCTTCTTGGCGTCCGATCGTCCCTTAAGCTAACTCGCGAGCAAAGTAGCCGTTGGTGATCAGCGGCTGAGGTTGAACGCAGGGGGACGCGTGGCGAGCATCGCGTGACCGGATGCTAGGTGCGCGTGTCCGGTCACATCGACCGATGCATCCGGTCGCCCCATGTTGAGTGTAGTGAGGAGCCCAACGACTCTATTCGTGGGGGCTCTGTATTTGAGCCCCATGGCCGGCTTAAGCTCACTTTATTGGCCATTTGCATTGATATAGCAACCTTGTGAGCTTAGCCAAAGCTCTCCCACTCATCTCCATTATTGATTCATCATCTTTCTGAGATTGGGAGAGAATCCAAGTGCATTACTTGAGTGATTGCATTTAGAGGCATTTGGTATTCGTGTTTCGCTGTATGATTCGCTTGTTACTCTTAGTGGTTGTCGCCACGTAGATGGTTTGGAGCAGCGAGGATCGTCGAGCGGATGTTGGTAATTATCTCTGGCTCTGATCGTGGTTATTGTGAGGGATTATTGACTTTTTCCCGATGTTGAGCCAAAAGGTACTCTAGTGGATTGCTCGTGGCTTGTGTGATCATTATCTTGTGTTAGTTGTGCGGCACCCTATTAAGGGTTTGACGTGTGATGCCAATTAGCGCGTGAACCTCCAAGTGAGTGAATCGCCACAACGAGAACTAGCTTGCCGCCAAGCAAGTGAACCTCGGTAAAAAAATATTGTGTCATCATTGTCCGAGGATTTCTTGTTTGAGTGTGATTGATTAGCTTCATCATATTGTGATTGGCTCTGTACTCGACACTGCGATATAATCATCACATCCCCTCGCTTGAATTTATATTTTTAATGTTGCTTCGCTCTTTAGTGTAATTAGTTTTGAGAACAAGTTTTTGTCGGGTCTAGTGATTAGTGTGGTTTGCAGTTAGCCTTTGAGAGCACACTAACTTAGTGTAGTGATATAGTCTTTATGTGCTTAGAGATTATAGTCACTAGAATTGTGGTAGGTGATTTGTATTTTTATTCGTTTTGTTTTATATTTATCTAACCACTTTGTTTAGTGTTAGGCTCCGTTTGGCAGGACTTCTCCACTAGCTTCAGGAGCTGTTTGGAGCCGTTTTCTACCAAACGGGGTAAAGTAAAATAGCTTCACCTGTGAAGCCCCTAAAAACATGCTCTCACAATGATTTGGGGTGGGATGGAGCCAAAAAAAAAAGTGGCTTCTCCCGACTCCTCCTCCATGCCCTTAAAAACATGCTCTCACATAAAAGTCATTTTACCAAACGGTTTACCAAAACTGTTTCAGCTCTATCGGTGAAACTGTTCGTAGAGCTGAAGCAAAAAAAATAGCTTCACTAATGAAGTAAAGCCCTATCAAATAGGACCTTATTTTAGAAATTTTTTAGAGGACCTCCTCTTGCCGATAGGACGTTTCAGTCTCCGTGTCCCGTTCGCCCCCGACTGTCCTCGCACCACTCCGTCGTCCGTGCAGTGCCGATGTACCTCCGCTGCCACCTGTGTTGCTGCTGCTGATGTGCTTTGTTGCCAGCGTTGGCGTCTGTGTTCGTGCCGTCTATGGCTGCTCGCCGCCGCCGCCACCTCCTCCGTGGAAGCCGATTTCGTTGATTCGTCATCACTTGCGACTACGCCGACCCCGCGCACATGTCTTCCCCACGTTCTCTTGCCTCCCTAAGCAAGGTAAGGTCCGGTAATGTCCCACTCTTCGGTTTTGTGTACACTGGTTGTTCTCTGCCCTTCAAGTGCTCGCTGAAATGCCCAAAACGAGTCTGCTTGCTAACTTTGCATCTTTTCGTTGTCTTCTTCTGCTTCTATGACAATCCAGGTCACAGGCCTTCTATTCCGTGGAAAAAGTCTTCAATAGTAGAGAGGTGTGCTCTATCTTCCTACGGGAATTTTTGTAGGCTGTTTTGTTTTAAGGTTAAAAAATATGTTCTTGCGTGCAGGTGTTTTTCCCTGCCGTGAGCACAATGGTGTGCCTTGGTTTACAACGCATAAATGATTTATTTATGTATACAGCAATGCGAGTCCCAGGTCTTCACCTACATAACTGAAATTTTACTTGATGTCACTGGTATGTTTGCTACTCTACCTTAACTGTGGTTTGCATAGATTTGATCATGTCTGCCTCGCCTGCACTCCCTGGGACATAATCACCTAATGGTCTCCGATTCAAGTTCCTTCAGCGCTGCTAATTGTAAATTTATTAATTAGCTGTAGGAAAAAAACATATTTGTGATTCTAGGTTGCTTTCCGATTACTCTACTGTTCCATAGTTAAAGATGTACGGCCAACTTATCAGTACCATAGTTATGCGTGATACTAGATTACCATTTCACTATCTGTACTGGTCAGTCTTGCTTCTCACTAAACGAGTTTGGATCCTAGATCATTACTAACCCCATCTGCAATTCAACCACACTGCTTACGCATCTTTGAGTTCATAATGTCTCCGGCAAATGTGCCGGGTTGACATCGGTAGCGCGGAGAGCTCAGGATTTTAATGTCTCATTGCGGATACATGTTTACAGACTGCCTTCTCACTATACTACCTTTGCAAGTTACAGTAGTCACAGTTTGGTTCCTCTCATTACATCTTCAGTCAGGTTGGTTGCTAGGATCTACATTTCACTTCACTCTGTTTTGCTTCTCCCTCCAAGAATAGAAGAGCTAAACAGATGAAAATAGAAGGTACGATGCAGGAGCACGAACTGCATCAATTTGTCGGTGATATTCATGGTTTGTGTTGTCTTTGCATTCAGAGCTAATCTGGTGGTAACGACGTACTTATGCTATCGTATTGTTCTTCCAGGGTTTATTTCTTGGCAGATGGAGCAGTGAGGCTTAAGTGCAACAGTCACTGATGCCAACCATCAGTTCATTTGCCTAAACTACCAATGTCCTTCCGTAATTCTTTTGTGCTTATCACATGACACGAGCCCCTGATGGAGTTCGTGCTTTATACATCATGCCTAAATGGTCTTTCTGATTGAAACATATTTTCCAAAGTACTTATAGTAAAGGAATATTTTGCTTGGTTTTCCATACCAAAGTGTACAAATCTGTCACTTGCTACTTTCACCCCTTTTCCACAAAATTAAAATGTCATGGTGCGATCAATTTTTTTTATACACTATTTGAGTTCAGCCCTTTGTTCTCTATGTACTCATAATAACAGGTACGTGCCCTGAAAAATGCTTTTAGAATGTCGCAATCAACAAATATGCGTAATAAATACAAGGATCCAAGGATTTATATTCTCTACACCAATTGTTGCCTTTGATCCACCCGCGGCAATGTGCGGGGTACTGCCTAGTAACATTAATACTCCACGCATGCATGCATATATCATGTCATGGCGCGATTATATTGGTGAAGAGTTGCTCTTGCTCTGCGCGTCAAATTTTCCTATGTCATCATAGATGGATGCTGGCAGCAGCTGGAGCCGCATGTTTGTCAGAGCGTTGAAAAAGCCGGCCATCATACCATATCAACAACTGATGATGGCGTCCACCCATCTGAAAAGTGAGCTCGATCGCAAGTCGTGTTTAACGTAATTGGAGCAGCATCTATCTTTGACAAATTAAAAGGAAGCTAGCAGCAGTGGTCATGCCACGACCATATCACACACCGGCGCGCGCGCGGTCGCATGCGTGCGTGCGTGAGATTTGAAATCATCCTCTCCATGCAGTACGTACTGAGCTGACTGTGATGAAATCATCCTCTCCATGCGGATGTACATGACTTGTAACAAGAACAACCAAACACGATCACCTGTACGCGACCGTCCTGGCTAATTTGGGCCTGCGCTGCCGGCCCTGCCATCCCAGCTCGGCTGCCCGGGGCGTGTACCGCTTCGGGTGGCTGCTGCTCGCCAGCCGACCGTCAGTTAGTGCCTCAATGGCTCAATCTCGGACTCCCGATGGCCGCCGATGAATATGAAGGGATGGGTATATATAACTCCGAATATAATCGCACAGGAACACGAGCAGACGTGATTATATGTGAATATGAGAATTCGGCTTCGATTGACTAGCTATAATTACCGGGGATATAGTGACTGAAACAGCAGGTGGTCTGTGGCCCTGAAGCTCTATATGCGAGCATCTTGTCCCTACAAATAAATATGACATTTCTTTATGACTTTAATTTAGAAGGGCGGGCCGGGTGTAAGCGATAGAGTCTTACCGTCTGTAATCGGAAGGTCCCGGGTTCGAGTCGCGGTCTCCTCGCATTGCACAGGCGAGGGTAAGGTTTGCCACTGACACCCTTCCCTAGACCCCGCACAGAGCGGAAGCTCTCTGCACTGGGTACGCCCTTTATGACTTTAACTTGGTCAACAGTTTGATGGTTTTTTATTTATTATTTTTCCTCCTCAAGTGGGCCAACAGTTTCTCTATGTCGTATGTTTCCCAATAATTTTATCAAACCCCTAACAACATACTAATTACATATTGTTTATACCAAAATTTGGAAAGAACGTGAAAACTCGAAGCTTCTAAAATTGTGTCAATCAAGGAATCGATTACATAAGGATCGATATCAGCTGATTCAGATACGGCACTGGAATTGGCTCTCTTCGAATGACGTCAACAGATAACGACGATGAGCTATGGTTGGTGTCGGAAAATACATGTCGGACTCTACAAAAAGGGAAAGATTATGGTCCAAGTTATCTTAAGTTAGAAACGTTTTCTTTTATACAAAAAATTGTAATGAGTCATACTTGAGTAGGATTCATGCTTACTTTTTTTCGGCTTTACGTCAACCCTTAGGAGTAGGAGTAGTGTAGATCTCGGCGAGTTCTTCAACAAGCAGGGCTGCATCGGTCCGACCGACCTTCGGCTTGTCTGTAAGTACCGTCATGGTTTATACTTCTGTTTGTACGGCTGCATCGGTAAGTTCGACCTTCACTGCTCGAATTAGATTAAGGTCAAGTTATCGGCTCTACCTAAGGGTGGCGTCCTTCGGGTAGATTCATTAAGTTACCAGTTTTGCTGATGTTCTTATTGTTATTAGTTTTTAGCAACATCAATTTGTCCGATCGAGATCGATCTAGCTCGGCCTCATATCCTTTTAGTCCGTCGTTTGCTTTGTTACAATACGATATTTCTTACTTTGAGCGACGGGTCACGTTTTATCGGCTGTTCTACCTCGATCTTGATCGTGCATAGTACGCGGTTAAGGCACGTATGATCTTGAAGAGGTTTGCTGGCTAGTTAAATCTAGTCTATAGTTTGCTATTATGGCTGCAACGATATGGTCGGTCCCCACTGATGGCAATTTAGATTGGAGGATGCTAGTTGGTAGATTTGTTCTTATCAGACGTGACCTTAACTATTTGCTATGCCTATATTGGTGAAATAGCCGATCACCTATGCTTTAACGCCTACGGTATGTCTCCATGATTCTATGACCTTAACTATTTTCTATGCCTACATTGGCGAAATAGCCGATCACCTATGTTTTAACGCCTACAGTATGTCTCTATGATTCTGTTAAATGTGAATAGATCTGTTTACTTTAAAGGTTTGATTTGTTGTCTTTATCACGGCTACCATCGATCCGGTCGAACCCCACTGTTAGAGATAGCAGGTTAAGTCTGATGAGTTTATAGATTTGTCCATGTTAAATAGTCGATTGTTCACATGTTGTAGTCCCTTTTCCACCTGAATCGGTTATTTCAGCCGATCCGTTTGAGCTTTCACACATATAGCATGTCTTTCGGAAAGCCTATCAATGTATAGATGGTTTTATGGATTCTTTGGTTTTAGTTTGTTATTATCATCATAGCTGTTATCGATCCGATCGAACCTCACTATTGATAGTAACATATTAGATTCAGAGTGTTTGTAGGTCTATTTGTACTAGACAGTCGATTTGTTCGCATGCTATATGCTTTCTCGTTAGATTCATCGGCTCAATACTTTACACTGGTAATATCTACCTAGCTGATGATCTTACTTACATGTGCGCGTACTATATTTGTCAACATAAAATCAATCGCTACCCACAAGTATTACAGTTCGTAACAGCCGATTTCTGCGCGTATCGGCTATTTAGTCGATTTTCCCGTCTAGCTGCTCCCGAAGCGGCACACTTGGAACCATCTAGGCAAAAACCGGCATGTTCCACCTTAAATTACTTCTCTCCTTATTAATTGCAGGTCAAATTGACCGGCACACCTCGGGAGAAATTCGCATGATTGGCTAGCCCTGCGTTGAAGCCAAATGGATCTTCAGCCTTGCTCCATCAAGCAGATCCTTTTTTGGCTTGCTGTGTGTCCGACCCATCGACACGTTTTTACGCCGACCCCTGCACCAGTGGCTATGGTAGGTAGTTACCTAATAAATATACTAAAAACCATTGGCCACTCGTAAAAAGACGGTTGTGAACATTCTTTATAATTTACTGCTCCGTCCACTATTTCAGTCGTTCAGCTGGAGCCGTGACAAATCAGTCGTCTTAATTAGCATTGATAAAACTACAATACCTTTTCAAAGATGAGAAAAGACTGCAGAAATTCTCCTACCATATCTTTCAAACAACCTTTTCTCTCTATTTTAATTTCCTCTATTATAATTTGCCTGCCCCCACCCACACATTCATATTCCAAGGGGTGAGGCCACTTGCTTGCCTAGATAACTCGGGTCATGAAGACACTCACACAACAGTGTGGACAACAAATGACAAAGGCAAAACTCGTCTTTGCTGCTACGGTCATTCAAAGTTTACTTAGACTAGGAGCGCTCAAACAGGGTGGAGGCCATAGGCATCAGCCAAGCTAATAACACAAGGGTCTCATCTAAGACTTGTCATGAACAATTAGGAGCGCTCAAGAGACAATTCTATTGTGATAGATTCTTGTATAGGGCAAGAATCGGTGGATCCTAGAGGGTTAAGTAGGGTTGTGAGAGCAATAATCACTTGTATTCATTTTGGAGTTGTGCTTATAGAAATCACGACCAACTTTACCAAATTCTAATCTCTTGTCGTAGTTGCTTCAACATCATCATATTTAGGGTTTTCTACGAGATTTGTCTATGCCGTTGTTAATACGATGTAAACTTGTGTCATACTCGCAATATATTTTCAAAGAGCCGATGGTTGCTGCACATATAACTAGGGTACCAAATTCTAACACTTGCTCTCATCTCCGATCGTGTTATCCTGGTTGCTAGGTCCCTTCCAGGTAGTGCCCATCGGTGCGTCCTCTACCTTGTCTTTCATTTGGCACAACATTGCCTAGGCAAAGCTGACCTCTCCCTCAAGGGGCATATTCAACACCTAGGACGGGAGGGGGGGAGGGGGGGGGGGGGGGGGGGGGGGGGGGGGGGGGGGCTTGATGGAGCCCTTCTATGAATTTAGAAACTTGAAAGGAGGAGGTAGAGATAGAAAACTATGAGAACAATATTACAAACTCTAATTACCTTTTGTCCACCATACCCCTCCTCCCCCGAAACATGTTGACTACATCTTTTGGTGTATACTTTCTCTGTAAAAGCTATTATTACTGGATAACACAACTTTATTTAATTAAACAATAACATGTTTTAGATCGGCTCGATTAACATGTTAGCCGTTAAAACTTTCCATCTATGAACGTATTTTTTTAACCGAGTATGTAACATGGTCGATGTACAGCTTTAACATAACTCAGTATTATAAAAAATAACCAATTTTATAAGACAGAATATCAAAACAAACTAAAATATATAAAATAACTTCATCCATACATACATTAGAAAAAAAAACTAAAATAGGAGGCTATTCACGTTGAGCCAAAAGGAAGGGGCCGTGCGGCGTGTGCACGGAAAAGGAAGGAACCATGCGCTGGATTCTGTCTCTTGAAGTAAGGAATTGATGATGTATTTTTTCTTTTCTAGGTTAATTAATTAATTAATTAATTCAAAAATACTAAAAAAATCAAAGATTCAGATTTATTTAAGGTACTACCTCAAAATAAGTAAAGGAAATACCGTAGCATTGTCCTAAATGTTAGCTGTTATTTAGCTAATTTGATCCAACAACTAGTGAAATAATTAATAGTTGTCTACTCAGCTAATAGTTAGCTAGACATGTTTGGATCAAGGAGACAATTATTATCAGCTAACTATTATCTCCTTCGATCTAAATAGGATCTAGGTCGATTCTCTTCGTGGTACTACAGAGTTAAAAGTTTTTCGAGATAGTAGAATAAACCAAGCTACTGACCTAAAATAACCTGTATTAATTAATTACTTGAAACTAAAACAACGAGCAAATTTTTGTATACACGATCGACAGAGTAGATCGACCCAACTGGACTTGCACATGCACATACATATTTTGAGGTCGCCAGTTAGCCTAGCTAAACGCTAACTTTTTTTGAGCAGATCTAAAAGCTAACTACTGAAAATGAGTATTAAGTTCAAAAAAGGAGGAAAGAAAGAAAGAAAGGGAGTCGATAACACTATATGACCAGAAAGCCAAGGAGTCTCTGCTATGAATAACACATATTCATACATAGCGGTAGAGAACTACTACTAGAGTTCATACGATAGCACCATTAGCTCGCTAATCATCTTAGTTCATGCATGCTCGATCGATTAATCTTTTCTTTTCTTTCTGCATGCTCTCACCTGATCCTCCTGCCTGCCAACCATCGGCAACGACGACCGCGGGCTCAGCATCCTGTACCCGGCCGCGCGGCCCTTGCTGCCGTTGTGCAGGCCGCATATCGGCGAGGAGGCGGCGGCGACCTCTTCGTCGGCGTCGGCGCGCTCCATCTGCCACAGCACGTCGAGGAAGGAGTCGACGTCGCAGCCAGGCAGCGCGAGCGGGCCCTGCGCCGCGTACCCGTACTCGCGCTCCGCGTCGTCCAGGAGGCGCCGGAACAGCGGGTGGTTGGCGCACTCGGCGCGCACCACGAACCGCTCCCGCTCGGGGCCCACGTACACCGAGAAGCACCCCGGCGGCGACGACGGCGACCGGCCGGATGAGCCGCCGGCGGCGGCGCTCAGCCCGGACTTGCACCGCTGCAGGGTTCTTAAAATCAGGCCGCTCTTTTTCCCGACCTTGCCTATCGACGTCGTCGTCGCCACCGTCGCCATGGGCTCTAGCTACCTTTTTCTTCGATATGGAACAGTGCAAGAAAAGCTGCTGCTGCTTCGAACAGAGCTGGAGCTTAGCCGAGACGAGGACGGGATCAGGTTATAAGGAGACGGTTGAGGAGGGAACGAAGAAGCCAGCGGGTAGCCACGCCAACCGGGGTGAAATTTTTTTATTTTTAACACATTTTTTTAACTAATTTTAAAACTAACACTGTTTATTTTTTTAAATCTAACACTTTTAGCTGCGCATATTCGCACAGCGCGGCGATTTAACGCTGCCACGCCCTGCATGGGGCGCGGCGAGGCTACGTACGTGGCAGCGAACAGGGCCCCTGACCGGTGACGTGGCCAGCTCTGCCGCGACACCGATCAGGGCGCGACGGTGACGCGACACGCATCATGGCGCGGCAGTGGCGCGCCATCGTCCAGGGCGTGGCAGAGCCTAATATAGGCCCGCAGCCAGGTCCCGTCCCTCCCTCTCTGTTTCAGTCGCCAGGGCACAACAGCCGCCTCCGTGCCGCCCTACCTCCGCCGACACGCCTCCTAGCCCGCACCACCGCGTCATTGCCTCCCGGCTCCCCCACGGTCGGCCGCCGAACTTCTCTCCCTTGGCGTTCCCCTCCCTACCTTCCCCGAAGCTCCTCCTCAGCCTTGTCAAGGTAATGAAGCTCCTCCTCGACCTCCACGGTGGATCGAATGATTTGAATGAGTAGTTAGGGCATGGAGGAAAATATGAGTTCGTTAGAACGTTGGATTGAAGGATTAGGATTAGGATTGCCAATGTTAAAGTTAATTGGTTAGTTAGAATTATGATTACCATGTATTTTGCTTGTTTGAGTTTGCATCTCAACTTTTATATATGAATAAATATATGGACACATTAATGATGTACCAAATTTTATTTTTTACTGACCAAACTATAGTTTTTATATAGTTTTCATGTTTGCATCTAAAATAGAGTTTGCACCAAAGTGTAGGTTATATTTTATTTGTTGTAATACAAATGGTTCTCATTGACATTAATTTGTGATGTTTTGATTTTTGTTTGTTAAATTACAACCATTTTGTTAGATGCAAGAAATGTATCCGGAGGAGTTTTGACGAAAACGGGGTCGTCCTCAAGAATTATACCCCGACGCATCTAGCAAAGATGCCCCCGTCCCTCCTGACCTCCCTGTCCCTAATTGTGACTATGGTTTCCCGACCGACGTGTTTCAATCGAGACATCCAGACACAGCGGCGTGTTACTTCTACACATACAGTCGTTTTAATGTAAGTAATTGTTTCCACTATCTTTTTTTCTTCATTTGTGTAAGTAGGCTACTAATATTTTGTTGGAATCTTGTTGTATAGGACCATTAGAGGTGCCTTTTCTTTCAGTGAATCGATGGTACAGACAAGTTTGACTCTAGGTACTTTCTTTTCGACGATTGGTGTAGAGGGAGACATCCACGTGAGCACTTCAAGCAGTGGGTTCCACCCCCCTAACCCCCTACCAATGACGGCTAAGGAGAAGCACCTAGCCGCAGTTAGATGACTCGAGGAACCTCCTCCGTGCGAATACGGAGATCGAGCTGTGATAAACCCGGAGAATACGTTGGAGTTTGTGTGTCCGAACAAACACGAAGTAAGTGGAAAGTATATCTGTTTAAATGTTTAGCCCTATATGTGTGCGTGTACTAATGTATTATCTTGTATCGTTATGAATTTGTGAAGTGTCGTTTCAACGAGTGGCTCTACGGTCCTAAGAATCAATGGCCGGAGCCACCAAATGCAAAGGAAAAGAATAAAGAAAGGTTAATTTACAAAGCACCTCTAGTCAAGTGCGAATGTGGTGTTTAATCCAACTACGGTCTAGTCCCTTCGGAGCTTGGAATAGACCATTATTGCGGCCATATGGTTGACTATGATGAGGTTGGTTCATTTTGTGGTAAACATGAAATCGTATTTTATTTCTTTTGCTAAGACATATATGATATAATTTTTGTTTGAACAGAGCACTAGAAAATGCAGGTGGAAATGTTACGATGGTCAAGCTAAGTTCTTAGATGAACTGAAGGGGAGGCAAGTAATTGTACGGAAGAGGGGATATGGACCTGACTACGTCAACCTATTCGTCACAAAAACAAGATGTGTGAGTTTGCTAGACAGCGCGATATTCGTAACCCGATCGATGTTGGGCTTGACAAATGGGGATTGGAGAGACGGAGGACGTTAGAGGAAGGGAGGTCAAGAAAGAAGGCAAGGGAGGAGACAAGAGTACAGATGCAGGTCTTAAACGAGTATGTTGTTGCATTATGTGCCAGTGAGTGTTTGGAAGCCTTTTTTCGTTGCCTGATTTTAAATGTAATATAATCACGTTGCTAACTGATTGTATTTTATACATGAAGAGATTGGATGCAGCGAGGACCATGCCGTAGAGGTGGCTCGTGCAAGGTATGAGGAAAAGAAGTTAGATGAGCACAGAACACGAGCTGATCGGACCGTTCAATCACCGATTATGTTGTCTGATGAGGAGGGCGAGGATGAGGATGACACTGCCAGGTTGAGCGATCTCATCGCTCTTGCTTAGGCGAGCTTGCAGGCCGAGGAGGTAGATGACGACACTGGCAGACTAGTGAGCTCATCACTCTAGCGGAGGCGGGCTTGCAGGCGGAGGAGGCTGAGGACGACACTAACAGATTGAGCGTGCTCATCGTTCTAGCCGAGGCGGGCTTGCGGATGGAGGAGGCTGATGACGACACTGGTAGACTAAGCAAGCTCATCGCTCTAGCAGAGGCGGGCTTGCAGGCAGAGGAAGATGACGACGCGTTCTTCACTCAGGCCGTAGAGGCCGCAGATGAAGCGGAGGCCGCTTACTACAGGCGACAGACAGGTCAGAGCAATGCAGTTGAGCCTAGCCACAGCAATAAGGTTGTGGTAGAGGACTGGTACTCGGATGATGAGTTGCTTACTCAGTATGTTTCAGACTGATGATTGGTACATGTGTGATAGTTCAATGTTTTAGATTTGGTATTTGTATCGTAGTAGAACTTTCTCGGTGCTGCATTGTGTTTCATTTGAATTATTTATGTATTGTACCCATGTAACAAACACTGTTTAATTTTTGTAACGGACATTGTGTTATCTCATAAAAGTTTCGCCACAAAAAATGGTATTTTAATGCTGCTGCTGATGCGCTTAGAAGGGAGTCTGGCCAGTGCCTAGCATGGGATTATCGCGCCACCGTCCATGGCGCAGCAAGGCTGACGCGCCAGCAGCCATGGCACGGTGCTCAAAGCGGCAGCAAAAGGAAGGTTTAGGCACTTCTCTTATGTCGTCGTGTCGGTTTAACAAATAGGTCAACAGGAAGGTCGACATAAGTTCATCGCTCGAGCACTATCCCAAGTTCATCGCAAGTTCGACATAAGTTCAGCAAGTCATAACTATGACACAAGTTCATCAATATATAAGTTCAATATTACTCGTCATACTATATGTTCCATCAGTATATGGGTGTCCGAGTACAAGTGCAGCATGTCATCATAAAGAACTCCTATGACCTAGGAGTATATGGTGACCATGGACGTCGCTGCCTCTTCGAACGTGAAGGCAGGACGTTAGGGGTCAACCCAATATTGGTACGGTCTCGATGGTAGTACACCCAGCGGTACTGCTGAGTGTAACTAGGACCCTGCAATTTTAATATAGGCACCGTTACTTACAATGTTTAAGTAATTGTGACGTATATGGCAAATGGTTGTTTCAAGTATCTGTGCGTCAAACTGTACAGGAAATGATGCATCACCAAGCTGAGACATCCCAATCTCATCGTAGTCCTCCTCCTCGTCCTCGTCCTCGTCCTCCTCAACATCGTGCTCTGTAGGACCCTTGCCGCGATTGCCGGGAGTACGAACATAAGAGGTCCCACCAGCTCGTGTCGGCATAGTGCTCAACGATTTGATATGATTAATATATCTTAGAAAAATCATATCTTTTTGCGGTATTAAAAGAAGATATTTTTTATATGAAAATTATAGATCTTGACGATATCTACAACTTTCTAGTTTTGAGTTTTTTCATTTGAAGTCGTTAAGATGCTAAAAATTAATGACATATTTAGACTTAAGGGTATTTTCGACTTTTTACACCTGCAGTTTGACATCGTTAGAGCCTAATCTCACGGCAGTGACATAGATGATTAAAAAAAACTTGGAACAGTGGCGCTGAAAACCTCTGAACTTTTCCAGTGGCTCACAGGGTATTGCAATCTTTTTTAATGGCTTACAAGGAATTCTATCTATGTAATACCCATTTTCAGTAGTGGCTGAGAAAGTAAATTTTGTCAATAAGAGAACGTATTCTCCTCATGTGCACTGGTGGATGTACACCATGATACGTACACATTAGAGGAGAGTCTCTCTCTTGATGTGCATGCATCCTAGTGCTGGCGACCCCAAAATATGTATGTGTGGGATCGATCAACTCTGTCGATCTTGTATACAAAAGTTTGCTGGTCGTTTTATTTTCCAAGTAATACTCTCTCCGTGTCCAGGAAAGAACGTAATTATGAGAAGCATGCTGATCAAACTAGCACAAGTTGACTAAGTTTATATAAATAATATTAACATTTATATCTTTAAATAATTTTTTATAAAAATATATTCTATAACTAATTTAATGGTACTTATTTTGTTTTATGAGTCTTAGTATTTTTTTTATATAATTGTAGTCAAAGTTTGAATTGTTTGACTTCTCAGGACGTGAGAATTACATCCTTTCATGGACGAATGGAATAATACATGTTATTTTAGGTCAGTGGCTAGGTTTATTCTATCTCGAAAGAGCAGCGTACTATTTGCCTACTACAATATGCATGATGATGATGCAATGCAGTACGGAAAGATTATTAATCACTATTTTTTTATCTCTTCTTTATTTCATCTATCTATCTATCTATCTAATCCCTCCGTCCTATAATATAGTGCATTCTAACCTTCAAAATTTATCCTAAAATATAATGCATTCTAGAAGATAAAAACCAATTTTATATTAAGTATTTTTCATTTATCAACCAATCACTGTTAATCACGTTGATGATAGCGTCTGATTAGGAAATAAAATGAGGGTACATACATCTTTTGGGCCTGTTCGCTTGGAGGAATTCTGAAGGAATTTGGATGGTTTGAAGGAATCTGTGAGAGGAAAACACTGTTCCGTATGAAAAAAGAAGCGGATCAAGCCGAGTTTAATTTGTCTTAAAATTCCTATAATGCATTGTATTACAGGATAGATGAAGTATCTATCTATCTATCTATCTATCTATCTATCTATCTTATGAAGTATCTATGTATCTATGTATCTATCTATCTTATATACACCAAAAAAGACTCTAAAGCCACATCTATCTGGCATTTTATCAAGCATTGCACACTGCCACATATATAACTGAAGTATCATTTTTTTTCTCACGTGATGGATGCTCTAAACTCTAAAGACATGTTTGGATCGTGTATATTTTTGATCTAGCTTTTAAAAGCTCCAGGTGATCTAGACACAACTAGGTTTTGGTGTATTTTTTACAATCAAAGGCTACCCCTCTCTAGTATGTACCGACATGTAACCCAATCAGTCCAGCTTTCAGTTTTGCTTTTTATAATTTCACGAGCTATAATCGTATAATAAGGCAACTTCCACAATGGTACAATCTGAGGTGGATTCAAACATGCTCTAACCACAATGATGTTCGATCGGTAGGCCTTGTATAGCGTGCCAGCATGGCCTTATTCGGCATAGCTTCTCTACCAACTTCAGGAGCTGGTTGGTGTTGTTTTGTGCCAAACGGAGTAAATTAAAATAGATCCACCTGAATAGCGTCTTAAAACATGCCCACCCAAGAGATGGATGGAAGATGGAACTAAAAATAGCAGCTTCACTAGCTAGTTGTATCTCACTGTAGTGGGCCTTACGTGGGATTCTACGAGAATATGTTTTAAAGGAGCTGCATATGTGTGGAACCGTTTTATCAAACAATTCACCAAAATACCTTCAAATCTACTAGTAGAACTGCTTGTGGAGTTGAAGAAATAAAAACTTCTAGTGAAATGGAGCTTGCTACTGCTTCTTGTAGCGGCCGCTACACATGAACAGTAAATGTAGCATGCTTCCAGCTCCAGCCGCAGCAAGCACGCTGTTGGGCGCCGCATATCGATTCCGTTGACAATCCTTACACGAGTGCAGGACCAGTCAGGCCATGTTTAGATTGTAAAAAATTGCAACCTGATGAATAGTAGCGCTTTTGTCTTATTTGGTAAATATTGTTTAATCATGGACCAACTAAGCTCAAAAGATTCATCTCGTGATTTCTAACTAAACTGTACAATTAGTTATTTTTTTTACCTACATTTAATGCTCCATGTAAACGGCTAAAAATTGATGTGATAGAGAGAGAGTGAAAAAACTTGAAATTTGAAAGTGATCTAAACAAGGCCTCAGGCAGTCACGCATCCTCCGCCATTAATTGAAGAAGATTCCTGGACTGGATGGGCCAGGGAAGAAAAGATTCATGGGAGGGACTGCAAGTCAAAGCTCACGCGCCACTTTTGGTGGACAATACGAGCGTCAAGTCTAGCGCAAGGAATTCAACTGTTCAAGAGCCGCCGCCGCCGCCCCCCCCCCCCCCCCCCCCCCCCCCCCAGATCTGACTGACTGAATGATCCATGCTATCTGACTGGTCCTGCACTCGTGTAAGGATTGTCAACGGAATCGATATGCGGCGCCCAACAGCGTGCTTGCTGCGGCTGGAGCTGGAAGCATGCTACCTTTACTGTTCATGTGTAGCGGCCGCTACAAGAAGCAGTAGCAAGCTCCATTTCACTAGAAGTTTTTATTTCTTCAACTCCACAAGCAGTTCTACTAGTAGATTTGAATGTATTTTGGTGAATTGTTTGATAAAACGGTTCCACACATATGCAACTCCTTTAAAACATATTCTCGTAGAATCCCACGTAAGACACCCCCCCCCCCCCCCCCCCCCGAGATCTGACTGACTGAATGATCCATGCTATTACTTTCTGCATCGTGTATTCGTGTTTTCGCTAGGGAGGCAAGACATGGTGCAACCATGCATTATTGTGATTTGCGCACATATAACGTACTCGCTCCGTTCCTAAATAACTATCGTTTTTATTTTTTGAGAAACAATTTTGATTAAATATATATATAAATATTAATATACTTATGATACAAAATTAATATCATTAGATAGATCGTTGAATCTATTTTCGTAATAAATTTATTTGGAGATATAAATGTTGCATGTATTTTCTATAAAATTAAGTCAAACTTACGGTATGTAAATAAAAAACGACAGTTATTTAGAAAAAAATGAGTACTCTCTCTATATGCTAGAGTGATATATAATTGAGTGGTTTCTTTGGCTGATTTCTTTACACATATGGATATATCTAGCTAGCTATGTCAAACTGACCCAGTGGTTCTGTGGTTGCCTCTCTCTCTTTTTTCCTTTTTCTTTTTTAAAATAAAAATGTGAGAGATAACTTTTCTGAGGCCGGAGAAGTTGAGCTTTAATTCACTGGAACTTACTCTGGCTCTCTACAGCTTTCATCATCATCCGTAGTCAAATATTTTTAACTTCAACAAAATATATATAAGAAAACGTTAATATTTATGGTACAAATTAGCATCATTAGATACATCGTTGGATATATTTTCATAATAAATTTATTTGGAGATACAATGTTGATAATATTTTCTATAGATTTAGTCAAATTTAAGGAAGCTTGTCCAGCACGAATCTCGTGGCAATACTTTTTTATGGGATGAAAGTAGTATGTGGTAATGAAGACAGAACAGGTCAAATCATGAAGTAAACATGTCATGCATAGCTAATGCAAATTCAAAGACTGACGATGCATACACATATATAGTACGATCTGCACATGTAGTTTTCACAGAGCCAGATCCATGTATCTACAGTTGTACGTATTGTTATTCAACGCAGGCGCTGTCTGCAAACTCAGCACGCTTCGTCGCTCCAAGGCCAGGCAAAACGTCACGTTCAGACTTGGATCAGACTTTCATGACTTGATGTTACAGTATCAGCAGCTCCGCATGGCTCAAGGGGTTAATAGTTCAACAGAAGCTGCCGGCGGTTGTTCCGGCCGCCGGCCGGTCACCAGCAGCCGCGCACGCCGCCGTGCGTAGCCAACCATAAGATATAGCGCCGCCTCCATCTGCATCATATTATATATCACTTGCAAGTAGATCCAAACAGAACCTGGTATATAGGGATCGAGTACGGCAATTACATAGAAGACAAGTGGTATAGTGTATACTCTACACTGCAGCTCCAGCTCTACGACTATATACTCTAGTAGTACACATACATGTATAATAATAAGTTAAGGTCTCAGTTTATTGTTCTCTGTTATTCTCAGTCTCTTATTTAACTCTAGACGCAATAAAGTAGCCCACAAGCCAACCCACAGACCACACTCGACGGCCCATCTGGACATTCACACTGCCCACTTGGCCACTCCCCAAGTTCCCTGTCGCCCTTAGCATTCGACTCGCGTATGTTGTCCGAGCCTCCGAGGAGCGAAACGATGGAATCGGAAAACCCTAGGCGGCCAGCAGCGTCGCCGTTGCGCCACCCTGCCCTACGCTGCGCCTCCACCTGTCCGCCGAACCGTCGCCAGCCCACAAGGCCCCCGGCCGCCCGCCCGATGCTCCATCCAGCTGACCAGCTCGAGCTCGTCCTCATCATCGTCGATTTGATTTATCCCTTTCACTCTTTCAGAGGCAATCAAATCCC